>NC_086444.1:1243991358-1244092221 GCF_028390025.1 Pseudophryne corroboree | reverse complement strand
GACGGATGTGGGAACCGGTGCAAGGATGGTTCCTAAGTCTGGCCACAGACACAATCTGACCTGGAGCATCTAGTGGAACGCCGGACAGAGTATAGAGTTCTAGGTCTATAGGGACGGATGTGGGAACCGGTGCAAGGATTGGTCCTAAGTCTGGCCACTGACACAATCTGACCTGGAGCATCTAGTGGAACACCGGACAGAGTATAGAGTTCTAGGTCTATAGGGACGGATGTGGGAACCGGTGCAAGGATGGTTCCTAAGTCTGGCCACAGACACAATCTGACCTGGAGCATCTAGTGGAACGCCGGACAGAGTATAGAGTTCTAGGTCTATAGGGACGGATGTGGGAACCGGTGCAAGGATTGGTCCTAAGTCTGGCCACTGACACAATCTGACCTGTAGCATCTAGTGGAACGCCGGACAGAGTATAGAGTTCTAGGTCTACGGGGACGGATGTGGGAACTGGGGCATGAATTGGTTCTAACTCTGGCCACTGACACAATCTGACCTGGAGCATCTAGTGGAACGCCGGACAGAGTATAGAGTTCTAGGTCTACGGGGACGGATGTGGGAACCGGTGCAAGGATGGGTCCTAAGTCTGGCCACAGACACAATCTGACCTGGAGCATCTAGTGGAACACCGGGCAGAGTATAGAGCAGTGATGGCTAACCTTGACACTCCAGCTGTTTTTGAACTACACATCCCAGCATGCCCTGCATCAGTTTTAGCATGGCCAAATAGCAAAACTATAGCAGGGCATGCTGGGATGTGTAGTTCAACAACAGCTGGAGTGTCAAGGTTAGCTATCACTGGTATAGAGAGTTCTAGGTCTACAGGGACGGATGTGGGAACCGACGAAAGGATTGCTCATAAGTCTGGCCACTGACACAATCTGACCTGGAGCATCTAGTGTAACGCCTGATAGAATATACAGAGTTATAGGTCTACAGGGACGGATCTGGTGCATGGATTGGTCCTAAGTCTGGCCTGGAGCATCTAGTGGAACGCCTGATAGAATATACAGAGTTATAGCTCTACAGGGACGGATGTGGTGCATGGATTGGTCCTAAGTCTGGCCTGGAGCATCTAGTGGAACGCCTGATAAAATTTATAAGTGTTCTAGGTCTACAGGAACGGATGTGGGAACCGGTGCATGTATTGGTCCTAAGTCTGGCCCGGAGTGTCTGGTGTAGCGTCGGACAGAACACACAGAGTTACAGGTCTACGACCACCGTGTGGTGGTCTCCCTCTGTCGTCATACAGGAAAGGGATCTCTATAAAGGGTTCCGCAGGGCGTCAGAGGTGTCTCTGTGACATAACATGAAGCCACATGTAATATGGGCGCTGTGGTACAGAAAAAGCACTATAGATATGAGTGTGTACGCTTCACATTACACAACGTTACATGTCTCACATATCTGCAGAGGAGACTGCTGACCAAGAAGCTTACACTCTATCTGCTGTGCGCAGGGGAAAGATGGCTGGGTGTGAGCCTAGCACATACACAGTGCAGTGACAGAGAGGCAGTGTGATAATACACACCTACACACCCACACCATGGGGTGATAATACACACCTACACAGATATAGCGTCCTCCAGCCGGGGCGATCCCGCGAGCGAACACTGCCTGAGCTGTACAAAGAGCAAAGAGAACATGTAAGACATTCCGCTATATGAGAAGCGGTGCCCCCATACTGACTCCCACTGCGGGGCGACACAGACAGTGGAGAGCTAAGAGACACGGAGCTAGCCCCTCCCACTGCCGGGTGACACAGAGAGCGTGGAGCTATGAGACACGTAGCCAGCCCCTCCCACTGCCGGGTGACACAGATAGCGTGGAGCTATGAGACACGGAGCCAGCCCCTCCCACTGCAGGGTGACACAGAGCGGGGTGCTGTGATACACGGAGCTAGCCCCTCCCACTGCAGGGTGACAGAGCGGGGAGCTATGAGATATGGAGCCAGCCCCTCCCACTGCCGGGTGACACAGAGCGGGGAGCTATGAGACAAGGAGCTAGCCCCTCCCACTGCAGGGTGACACAGAGAGCGTGGAGCTATGAGACACAGAGCCAGCTCCTCCCACTGCGGGGTGACACAGACAGAGGGGAGCTATGAGACAAGGAGAATGTACTCCCCCCCCCCACTTGATCTGCACACATCCCTCCCACCATAGGGTGACAGGAACGAGCTATGTGATGGGCACATGATCCTCCCACCATAGGGTGACAGTAGGGAGCAATGTGATATGTACACGTCCCTCCCACCATAGGGTGACAGTAGATATGTACACGTCCCTCCCACCATAGGGTGACAGTAGATATGTACACGTCCCTCCCACCATAGGGTGACAGTAGATATGTACACGTCCCTCCCACCATAGGGTGACAGTAGATATGTACACGTCCCTCCCACCATAGGGTGACAGCAGATATGTACACGTCCCTCCCACCATAGGGTGACAGTAGATATATACACGTCCCTCCCACCATAGGGTGATAGTAGGGAGCAATGTGATATGTACACGTCCCTCCCACCATAGGGTGACAGTAGGGAGCAATGTGATATGTACACGTCCCTCCCACCATAGGGTGACAGTAGATATGTACACGTCCCTCCCACCATAGGGTGACAGTAGATATGTACACGTCCCTCCCACCATAGGGTGACAGAAGATATGTACATGTCCCTCCCACCATAGGGTGACAGTAGATATGTACACGTCCCTCCCACCATAGGGTGACAGTAGGGAGCAATGTGATATGTACACGTCCCTCCCACCATAGGGTGACAGGAGGGAGCAATGTGATATGTACACGTCCCTCCCACCATAGGGTGACAGTAGGGAGCAATGTGATATGTACACGTCCCTCCCACCATAGGGTGACAGTAGATATGTACACGTGCCTCCCACCATAGGGTGACAGTAGGGAGCAATGTGATATGTACGCGTCCCTCCCACCATAGGATGACAGTAGGGAGCAATGTGATATGTACACGTCCCTCCCACCATAGGGTGACAGTAGATATGTACACGTCCCTCCCACCATAGGGTGACAGTAGATATGTACACGTCCCTCCCACCATAGGGTGACAGTAGATATGTACACGTCCCTCCCACCATAGGGTGACAGTAGATATGTACACGTCCCTCGCACCATAGGGTGACAGTAGGGAGCAATGTGATATGTACATGTCCCTCCCACCATAGGGTGACAGGAGGGAGCAATGTGATATGTACACGTCCCTCCCACCATAGGGTGACAGGAGGGAGCAATGTAATATGTACACGTCCCTCTCACCATAGGGTGACAGTAGGGAGCAATGTGATATGTACACGTCCCTCCCACCATAGGGTGACAGTAGGGAGCAATGTGATATGTACACGTCCCTCCCACCATAGGGTGACAGTAGGGAGCAATGTGATATGTACACGTCCCTCCCACCATAGGGTGACAGTAGATATGTACACGTCCCTCCCACCATAGGGTGACAGTAGGGAGCAATGTGATATGTACACGTCCCTCCCACCATAGGGTGACAGTAGATATGTACACGTCCCTCCCACCATAGGGTGACAGTAGATATGTACACGTCCCTCCCACCATAGGGTGACAGTAGGGAGCAATGTGATATGTACACGTCCCTCCCACCATAGGGTGACAGGAGGGAGCAATGTGATATGTACACGTCCCTCTCACCATAGGGTGACAGTAGGGAGCAATGTGATATGTACACGTCCCTCCCACCATAGGGTGACAGTAGGGAGCAATGTGATATGTACACGTCCCTCTCACCATAGGGTGACAGTAGGGAGCAATGTGATATGTACACGTCCCTCCCACCATAGGGTGACAGTAGGGAGCAATGTGATATGTACACGTCCCTCCCACCATAGGGTGACAGTAGGGAGCAATGTGATATGTACACGTCCCTCCCACCATAGGGTGACAGTAGGGAGCAATGGGATATGTACACGTCCCTCCCACCATAGGGTGACAGTAGGGAGCAATGGGATATGTACACGTCCCTCCCACCATAGGGTGACAGTAGGGAGCAATGTGATATGTACACGTCCCTCCCACCATAGGGTGACAGTAGGGAGCAATGTGATATGTACACGTCCCTCCCACCATAGGGTGACAGGAGGGAGCTATGTGATATGTACACGTCCCTCCCACCATAGGGTGACAGGAGGGAGCTATGTGATATGTACACGTCCCTCCCACCATAGGGTGACAGTAGGGAGCAATGTGATATGTACACGTCCCTCCCACCATAGGGTGACAGTAGGGAGCAATATGATATGTACACGTCCCTCCCACCATAGGGTGACAGTAGGGAGCAATGTGATATGTACACGTCCCTCCCACCATAGGGTGACAGTAGGGAGCAATGTGATATGTACACGTCCCTCCCACCATAGGGTGACAGTAGGGAGCAATGTGATATGTACACGTCCCTCCCACCATAGGGTGACAGGAGGGAGCTATGTGATATGTACACGTCCCTCCCACCATAGGGTGACAGTAGGGAGCAATGTGATATGTACACGTCCCTCCCACCATAGGGTGACAGTAGGGAGCAATGTGATATGTACATGTCCCTCCCACCATAGGGTGACAGGAGGGAGCAATGTGATATGTACACGTCCCTCTCACCATAGGGTGACAGTAGGGAGCAATGTGATATGTACACGTCCCTCCCACCATAGGGTGACAGTAGGGAGCAATGTGATATGTACACGTCCCTCCCACCATAGGGTGACAGTAGATATGTACACGTCCCTCCCACCATAGGGTGACAGTAGATATGTACACGTCCCTCCCACCATAGGGTGACAGTAGATATGTACACGTCCCTCCCACCATAGGGTGACAGTAGATATGTACACGTCCCTCGCACCATAGGGTGACAGGAGGGAGCAATGTGATATGTACACGTCCCTCCCACCATAGGGTGACAGTAGGGAGCAATGTGATATGTACACGTCCCTCCCACCATAGGGTGACAGTAGGGAGCAATGTGATATGTACACGTCCCTCCCACCATAGGGTGACAGTAGGGAGCAATGTGATATGTACACGTCCCTCTCACCATAGGGTGACAGTAGGGAGCAATGTGATATGTACACGTCCCTCCCACCATAGGGTGACAGTAGGGAGCAATGTGATATGTACACGTCCCTCCCACCATAGGGTGACAGTAGGGAGCAATGTGATATGTACACGTCCCTCCCACCATAGGGTGACAGTAGGGAGCAATGGGATATGTACACGTCCCTCCCACCATAGGGTGACAGTAGGGAGCGATGTGATATGTACACGTCCCTCCCACCATAGGGTGACAGTAGGGAGCAATGTGATATGTACACGTCCCTCCCACCATAGGGTGACAGTAGGGAGCAATGTGATATGTACACGTCCCTCCCACCATAGGGTGACAGTAGGGAGCAATGTGATATGTACACGTCCCTCCCACCATAGGGTGACAGGAGGGAGCTATGTGATATGTACACGTCCCTCCCACCATAAGGTGGCTGGTGGGTGATATATCACTGTCAGTGACTTACCCTGCGGAGTCTCCAGCGCATCCAGTGCATGCCAGTACACCATTATAGAGCCATCAGACTCGTACATCTACAGAGACACAATGGGAAGGAGATACATGAGACACTGTGTACGCTGTACAGCAATCTGCCCCACAGCACATAAGCTCCATTATCTTTACCTGAATCCCTTTCTGTGAGGCGAGTACCAGCAGCACCCGGGAGGGCAGAACACACCACGATGCCTAGAATGGAGACACTTGTTCATCAGCCAAGAGATAATGAGGGAGCAGTACCTATATCTGACCACTAGGAGAAATACATCAGATATAGAGGGGGCAGTACCTATATCTGACCACTAGGAGAAATACATCAGATATAGAGGGGGCAGTACCTATATCTGACCACTAGGAGAAATACATCAGATATAGAGGGGGCAGTACCTATATCTGACCACTAGGAGAAATACATCAGATATAGAGGGAGCAGTACCTATATCTGACCACTAGGAGGAGAAATACATGAGCTATAGAGGGTGCAGTACCTATATGTGACCTCTAGAAGGAGAAATACATGAGACAGAGGGAGCAGTACCTATATGTGACCACTAGAAGGAGAAATACATGAGATATAGAGGGGGCAGTACCTATATGTGACCACTAGGAGGTGAAATACATGAGACAGAGGGTGCAGTACCTATATCTGACCACTAGGAGAAATACATGAGCTATAGATGATGCAGTACCTATATCTGACCACTAGAAGAAATAATAAGAATTTACTTACCGATAATTCTATTTCTCATAGTCCGTAGTGGATGCTGGGGACTCCGTAAGGACCATGGGGAATAGCGGCTCTGCAGGAGACTGGGCACATCTAAAGAAAGCTTTAGGACTATCTGGTGTGCACTGGCTCCTCCCCCTATGACCCTCCTCCAAGCCTCAGTTAGGATACTGTGCCCGGACGAGCGTACACAATAAGGAAGGATTTTGAATCCCGGGTAAGACTCATACCAGCCACACCAATCACACCGTACAACTTGTGATCTGAACCCAGTTAACAGCATGATAACAGAGGAGCCTCTAGAAAAGATGGCTCACTACAGCAATAACCCGATTTTTTGGTAACAATAACTATGTACCAGTATTGCAGACAATCCGCACTTGGGATGGGCGCCCAGCATCCACTACGGACTATGAGAAATAGAATTATCGGTAAGTAAATTCTTATTTTCTCTAACGTCCTAAGTGGATGCTGGGGACTCCGTAAGGACCATGGGGATTATACCAAAGCTCCCAAACGGGCGGGAGAGTGCGGATGACTCTGCAGCACCAAATGAGAGAACTCCAGGTCCTCCTCAGCCAGGATATCAATTTTGTAGAATTTTACAAACGTATTTGCTCCTGACCAAGTAGCTGCTCGGCAAAGTTGTAAAGCCGAGACCCCTCGGGCAGCCGCCCAAGATGAGCCCACCTTCCTTGTGGAGTGGGCATTTACAGATTTTTGGCTGTGGCAGGCCTGCCACAGAATGTGCAATCTGAATTGTACTACAAATCCAACGAGCAATAGTCTGCTTAGAAGCAGGAGCACCCAGCTTGTTGGGTGCATACAGGATAAACAGCGAGTCAGATTTCCTGACTCCAGCCGTCCTGGAAACATATATTTTCAGGGCCCTGACAACGTCTAGCAACTTGGAGTCCTCCAAGTCCCTAGTAGCCGCAGGCACCACCAATAGGTTGGTTCAGGTGAAACGCTGAAACCACCTTAGGGAGAAACTGAGGACGAGTCCTCAATTCCGCCCTGTCCGAATGGAAAATCAGATAAGGGCTTTTTCAGGATAAAGCCGCCAATTCTGACACGCGCCTGGCCCAGGCCAGGGCCAACAGCATGACCACTTTCCATGTGAGATATTTTAACTCCACAGATTTAAGTGGTTCAAACCAATGTGACTTTTGGAACCCAAAACTACAGTGAGATCCCAAAGTGCCACTGGAGGCACAAAAGGAGGCTGTATATGCAGTACCCCTTTTACAAACGTCTGAACTTCAGGGACTGAAGCTAGTTCTTTTTGGAAGAAAATTGACAGGGCCGAAATTTGAACCTTAATGGACCCCAATTTCAGGCCCATAGACACTCCTGTTTGCAGGAAATGTAGGAATCGACCCAGTTGAATTTCCTCCGTCGGGCCTTACTGGCCTCGCACCACGCAACATATTTTCGCCAATTGCGGTGATAATGTTTTTGCGGTTACATCCTTCCTGGCTTTGATCAGGATAGGGATGACTTCATCCGGAATGCCTTTTTTCCTTCAGGATCCGGCGTTCAACCGCCATGCCGTCAAACGCAGCCTCGGTAAGTCTTGGAACAGACAGGGTCCTTGCTGGAGCAGGTCCCTTCTTAGAGGTAGAGGCCACGGATCCTCCGTGAGCATCTCTTGAAGTTCCGGTTACCAAGTCCTTCTTGGCCAATCCGGAGCCACGAATATAGTGCTTACTCCTCTCCATCTTATCAATCTCAGTACCTTGGGTATGAGAGGCAGAGGAGGGAACACATACCCTGACTGGTACACCCACGGTGTTACCAGAGCGTCTACAGCTATTGCCTGAGGGTCCCTGGACCTGGCGTAATACCTGTCGAGTTTTTCCCAACGGTTTATAATCATGTGGAAGACTTCTGGGTGAAGTCCCCACTCTCCCGGGTGGAGGTCGTGCTGAGGAAGTCTGCTTCCCAGTTGTCCACTCCCGGAATGAATACTGCCGACAGTGCTATCACATGATTTTCCGCCCAGCGAAGAATCCTTGCAGCTTCTGCCATTGCCCTCCTGCTTCTTGTGCCACCCTGTCTGTTTACGTGGGTGACTGCCGTGATGTTGTCCGACTGGATCAACACCGGCTGACCTTGAAGCAGAGGTCTTGCTAAGCTTAGAGCATTGTAAATGTCCCTTAGCTTCAGGATATTTTTGTGAAGTGATGTCTCCAGGCTTGACCATAAGCCCTGGATATTCCTTCCCTGTGTGACTGCTCCCCAGCCTCGCAGGCTGGCATCCGTGGTCACCAGGACCCAGTCCTGAATGCCGAATCTGCGGCCCTCTAGAAGATGAGCACTCTGCAACCACCACAGGAGGGACACCCTTGTCCTTGGTGACAGGGTTATCCGCTGATGCATCTGAAGATGCGACCCGGACCATTTGTCCAGCAGGTCCCACTGGAAAGTTCTTGCGTGGAATCTGCCGAATGGGATTGCTTCGTAGGAAGCCACCATTTTACCCAGAACCCTTGTGCATTGATGCACTGAGACTTGGCTCGGTTTTAGGAGGTTCCTGACTAGCTCGGATAACTCCCTGGCTTTCTCCTCCGGGAGAAACACCTTTTTCTGGACTGTGTCCAGGATCATCCCTAGGAACAGAAGACAAGTCGTCGGAACCAGCTGGGATTTTGGAATATTGAGAATCCAATCGTGCTGCCGCAACACTACCTGAGATAGTGCTACACCGACCTCCAACTGTTCCCTGGATCTTACCCTTATCAGGGAATTGTCCAAGTAAGGGATAACTAAAATTCCCTTCCTTCGAAGGAATATCATCATTTCGGCCATTACCTTGGTAAAGACCCGGGGTGCCGTGGACCATCCATACGGCAGCGTCTGAACGGATAGTGACAGTTCTGTACCATAAACCTGAGGTACCCTTGGTGAGAAGGGTAAATTTTGACATGAAGGTAAGCATCCCTGATGTCCCGAGACATCATGTAGTCCCCTTCTTCCAGGTTCGCAATCACTGCTCTGAGTGACTCAATCTTGAATTTGAACCTCTGTATGTAAGTGTTCAAAGATTTTAGATTTAGAATCGGTCTCACCGAGCCGTCCGGCTTCGGTACCACAACAGTGTGGAATAATACCCCGTTCCCTGTTGCAGGAGGGGTATCTTGATTATCACCTGCTGGGAATACAGCTTGTGAATGGCTTCCAAAACTGTCTCCCTGTCAGAAGGAGACATCGGTAAAGCCGACTTTAGGAAACGGCGAGGGGGAGACGTCTCGAATTCTAATTTGTACCCCTGAGATATCACCTGAAGGATCCAGGGGTCTACTTGCGAGTGAGCCCACTGCGCGCTGAAATTCATTGAGACGGGCCCCCCACCGTGCCTGATTCTGCTTGTAAAGCCCCAGCGTATACTGAGGGCTTGGCAGAGGCGGGAGAGGGTTTCTGTTCCTGGGAACTGGCTGATTTCTGCAGCCTTTTTCCTCTCCCTCTGTCACGGGGCAGAAATGAGGAACCTTTTGCCCGCTTGTCCACGAAAAGACTGCGCCTGATAATACGGCGTCTTCTCATGTTGAGAGGCGACCTGGGGTACAAACGTGGATTTCCCAGCTGTTGCCGTGGCCACCAGGTCTGAAAGACCGACCCCAAATAACTCCTCCCCTTAATAAGGCAATACTTCCAAATGCCGTTTGGAATACGCATCACCTGACCACTGACGTGTCCATAACCCTCTACTGGTAGAAATGGACAACGCACTTAGACTTGATGCCAGTCGGCAAATATTCCGCTGTGCATCACGCATATATAGAAATGCATCTTTTAAATGCTCTATAGGCAAAAATATACTGTCCCTATCTAGGGTATCAATATTTTCAGTCAGGGAATCCGACCACGCCAACCCAGCACTGCACATCCAGGCTGAGGCGATTGCTGGTCGCAGTATAACACCAGTATGTGTGTAAATACATTTTAGGATACCCTCCTGCTTTCTATCAGTAGGATCCTTAAGGGCGGCCATCTCAGGCGAGGATAGAGCCCTTACAAGCGTGTGAGCGCTTTATCCACCCTAGGGGGTGTTTCCCAACGCACCCTAACCTCTGGCGGGAAAGGATATAATGCCAATAACATTTTAGAAATTATCAGTTGTTATCGGGGGAAACCCACGCATCATCACACACCTCATTTAATTTCTCAGATTCAGGAAAACTACAGGTAGTTTTTCCTCACCGAACATAATACCCCTTTTTGGTGGTACTCGTATTATCAGAAATGTGTAAAACATTTTTCATTGCCTCAATCATGTAACGTGTGGCCCTACTGGAAGTCACATTTGTCTCTTCACCGTCGACACTGGAGTCAGTATCCGTGTCGGCGTCTATATCTGCCATCTGAGGTAACGGGCGCTTTAGAGCCCCTGACGGCCTATGAGACGTCTGGACAGGCACAAGCTGAGTAGCCGGCTGTCTCATGTCAACCACTGTCTTTTATACAGAGCTGACACTGTCACGTAATTTCCAACAGTTCATCCACTCAGGTGTCGACCCCCTAGGGGGTGACATCACTATTACAGGCAATCTGCTCCGTCTCCACATCATTTTTCTCCTCATACATGTCGACACAAAAGTACCGACATACAGCACACACACAGGGAATGCTCTGATAGAGGACAGGACCCCACTAGCCCTTTGGGGAGACAGAGGGAGAGTTTGCCAGCACACACCAGAGCGCTATATATATATATACAGGGATAACCTTATATAAGTGTTTTTCCCCTTATAGCTGCTGTATAGTTAATACTGCGCCTAATTAGTGCCCCCCTCTCTTTTTTAACCCTTTCTGTAGTGTAGTGACTGCAGGGGAGAGACAGGGAGCTTCCCTCCAACGGAGCTGTGAGGGAAAATGGCGCCAGTGTGCTGAGGAGATAGGCTCCGCCCCCTTATCGGCGGCCTTATCTCCCGTTTTTCTATGTATTCTGGCAGGGGTTAAATGCATCCATATAGCCCAGGAGCTATATGTGATGCATTTTTTTGCCATCCAAGGTGTTTTTATTGCGTCTCAGGGCGCCCCCCCCCCAGCGCCCTGCACCCTCAGTGACCGGAGTGTGAAGTGTGCTGAGAGCAATGGCGCACAGCTGCAGTGCTGTGCGCTACCTTGTTGAAGACAGGACGTCTTCTGCCGCCGATTTTCCGGACCTCTTCTGCCTTCTGGCTCTGTAAGGGGGCCGGCGGCGCGGCTCTGGGACCCATCCAAGCTGGGCCTGTGATCGTCCCTCTGGAGCTAATGTCCAGTAGCCTAAGAAGCCCAATCCACTCTGCACGCAGGTGAGTTCGCTTCTTCTCCCCTTAGTCCCTCGATGCAGTGAGCCTGTTGCCAGCAGGTCTCACTGAAAATAAAAAACCTAAACTAAAACTTTCACTAAGAAGCTCAGGAGAGCCCCTAGTGTGCACCCTTCTCGTTCGGGCACAGAGATCTAACTGAGGCTTGGAGGAGGGTCATAGGGGGAGGAGCCAGTGCACACCAGATAGTCCTAAAGCTTTCTTTAGATGTGCCCAGTCTCCTGCGGAGCCGCTATTCCCCATGGTCCTTACGGAGTCCCCAGCATCCACTTAGGACGTTAGAGAAACATCAGATATAGAGGGGGCAGTACCTATATGTGACCACTAGGAGGTGAAATACATGAGACAGAGGGTGCAGTACCTATATCTGACCACTAGAAGGAGAAATACATGAGATACATAGGGTGCAGTACCTATATGTGACCATTAGGAGGTGAAATACATGAGACAGAGGGTGCAGTACCTATATCTGACCACTAGGAGAAATACATGAGCTATAGCTGATGCAGTACCTATATCTGACCACTAGAAGAAATACATCAGATATAGAGGGAGCAGTACCTATATGTGACCACTAGGAGGTGAAATAAATGAGACAGAGGGTGCAGTACCTATATCTGACCACTAGAAGGAGAAATACATGAGATACATAGGGTGCAGTACCTATATGTGACCATTAGGAGGTGAAATACATGAGACAGAGGGTGCAGTACCTATATCTGACCACTAGGAGAAATACATGAGCTATAGATGATGCAGTACCTATATCTGACCACTAAAAGGAGAAATACATGAGATATAGAGGGGGCAGTACCTATATGTGACCACTAGGAGGTGAAATACATGAGACAGAGGGTGCAGTACCTATGTCTGACCACTAGGAGAAATACATGAGCTATAGATGATGCAGTACCTATATCTGACCACTAGAAGGAGAAAAACATGGGATAATGAAGGTGCAGTACCTATATCTGACCACTAGGAGAAATACATGAGCTATAGATGATGCAGTACCTATATCTGACCACTAGAAGGAGAAATACATGATATAGAGGGGGCAGTACCTATATGTGACCACTAGGAGGAGAAATACATGAGATGAGGGTGCAGTACCTATATCTGACCACTAGAAGGAGAAATACATGAGATACAGAGGGTGCAGTACCTATATGTGACCACTAGGAGGTGAAATACATGAGAGAGAGGGTGCAGTAATATATCTGACCACTAGGAGAAATACATGAGCTATAGATGATGCAGTACCTATATCTGACCACTAGAAGGAGAAATACATGAGATATATAGGATGCAGTACCTATATCTGACCACTAGGAGAAATACATGAGATATAGAGGGGGCAGTACCTATATCTGACCACTAGAAGGAGAAATACATGAGATATAGAGGGGGCAGTACCTATATCTGACCACTAGGAGAAATACATGAGATATAGAGGGGGCAGTACCTATATCTGACCACTAGAAGGAGAAATATCAGGATTTTGGTACTTACCGATAAATCCCTTTCTCCGATTCCACAGGGGCCACTGGAGCGTAGTTACAATGGGGAATAGTAGGCAGTAATTGGGAGCTGGCACTTTAAAAAATTCTAACCCTGTGGCTAGCTCCTCCCCTACTATCTCCCCTCCAAGCCAGTCTACGTAACACTGTGCCCAAGGAGAGCTGTAATAGAGAAAATCATAAGGTAGAGGAGGTTATTGACGTCTACTCAACCAGGATAACCCAAACTAACCCTGGAATTGAACCTAATAATAAACAGGATAACCTGAACTCAACAAGCGGTCATTAACTGAACCGCAAACCTTAAGCAACAAACAACAAGGAGGAACAGCGCTGGGCGGGCGTCCAGTGGCCCCTGTGGAATCGGAGAAAGGGATTTATCGGTAAGTACCAAAATCCTGATTTCTCCTTCATCCACTAGGGGCCACTGGAGCGTAGTTACAATGGGGACGTCCCAGAGCTCCCAGAACGGGTGGGAGAGCGCTGAGAGTCCTGTAAAACCGCTCGGCCAAAGTGGGATGCAGAGGCCGCAAAAGTGTCAAACTTGTAGAATTTGACAAACGTATGACGGCCGGACCAAGTTGCCGCCCGACATAAAGTAGTCATAGAGACCCCCCGGGCAGCCGCCCAAGAAGGTCCCACAGAGCGTGTGGAGTGAGCTGAAATGGAAGATGGAGGTTCCCGAGAAGCCGCCAAATAAGCTTGTCTGATGGTCAGTCGAATCCATCGAGACAAGGTCTGCTTAGAGGCCGGCCAACCCCGGCGGGCAGCGTCGTACAGCACAAATAAGGAATCAGACTTCCGAATAGCCGAAGTCCTATCCACATAGATCTTGAGCGCTCTTACAACGTCCAATGATCTCACATCCGGAGAGTCCCCTGAGAGGGCCGGTACTACAAGCGGCTGATTGATGTGAAAATCAGACACCACTTTTGGTAGAAAGGACATACGAGTACGAAGCTCGGCCCTATCCGCATGAAACACCAGGTAAGGAGACCTGCAAGAGAGAGCCCCTAGTTCTGACACTCATCTAGCTGAAGCCAGCGCCAGGAGTAGAACCACCTTCCAGGTGAGATATTTTATCTCTACTGATTCCAGGGGCTCAAACAATGAAGACTGCAGAAAGGACAGGACCAGACTGAGGTCCCATGGCGCTGTCGGAGGACGGAAGGGAGGCTGTATTCGAAGAACCCCCTGAAAGAAGGTCTGAACCTCAGGCAGCAAGGCTAACCGTTTCTGGAAGTAAACCGAAAGAGCAGAGACCTGCACTTTTAGTGAGCCCAGTCTTAGGCCTGCTGAAAAACCCGCCTGCAAAAAACGGAGAAGACGGGCTAAGCTATACACGGAAGGGGAATATTCTCGACGTTCACACCATGCTACATAAGCCTTCCAAATGCGGTAGTAGTGAGAAGATGTAACCGACTTCCTAGCCCGAAGCATAGTAGGTATAACTGTACGAGGAATCCCCTTCCTGGTCAAGATGGCTTTCTCAACAGCCACGCCGTCAAACGTAGACTGCGTAAGTCTGGATAACAAAAAGGACCCTGTTGTAGAAGGTCGTCTCGTAGTGGTAGGGGCCAAGGCTCGGCCACCGACAACAGATGTAGAGCGGAGTACCAAACCCTGCGTGGCCAATCTGGAGCCACTAGGAGAACCAGAGCGTCTTCTCTCTTGATGCGTTGCAGAACCTTCGGCAACAGCGGGAACGGAGGAAAGAGGTAAACAAACTGGAAATTCCAAGGAGCCGTGAGAGCATCCACGCCCGCCGCCGCCGGGTCCCTCGTCCGAGAGTAGTAAAGAGGCAACTGATGGTTCAGGCGGGACGCCATGAGATCGATCTGCGGTTTTCCCCACCGGCGGACCAGTTGCCAAAACACCTGGGGATGTAGTGACCATTCTCCCGGGTGCATGTCCTGCCGGCTTAGATAGTCGGCTTCCCAATTGTCCACTCCCGGAATGAATATTGCCGAGAAGGACAGGGCATACTTCTCCGCCCAGAGAAGGATGTTGGTGACTTCCCTCATCGCTGCGCGGCTGCGAGTGCCGCCCTGACGGTTGATGTATGCTACCGTCGTGGCGTTGTCGGACTGAACTCTGACCGCTCGACCTCGCAAGAGGTGATGTGCCTGCAGCAGGGCGTTGTACACCGCCCTTAGTTCGAGGATGTTTATGTGGAGAGCGGATTCGTGGATTGACCAGCGCCCCTGAAACTGATGTCCCAGGGTCACTGCTCCCCAGCCTCGCAGACTGGCGTCCGTGGTGAGGAGAGTCCAATCCCATATGCCAAACCGTCTTCCTTCCAACAGATGGGTCGATTGGAGCCACCAGAGCAGTGATGACCGTGCCTTTGGAGATAGCGTCACCCGCTGATGAAGGAACAGATGAGATCCTGACCATTGATTTAGAAGACATAGCTGAAACGGTCGAGAGTGGAAGCGACCGTACGGAAGAGCCTCGAACGCTGCTACCATCTTTCCCAGCAGGCGAATGCACAGATATACTGACACCCGACGGTGTTGAAGGACCAGTCTTACCAGTGTCTGCAGAGAAAGTATCTTGTCCCGCGGAAGGAAAACCCTCTGATGGACTGTGTCGAGAATCATTCCCAGAAACAACAGCCGTTGTGCGGGACATAAGTGAGACTTCGGGAAATTCAGGACCCACCCGTGTCGGATCAGAAGGTCCTGTGTCATCCGGATATTCTGAAGTAACCGTTCTGCTGAGCTTGCTTTTATTAGCAGATCGTCCAGATAGGGAACAATTGTCACACCCTGCTTCCGAAGCAGGGCCATCATGACCGCCATGATCTTTGTGAACACTCTGGGGGCAGAAGAGAGACCGAAAGGAAGGGCCTGGAACTGGAAATGAGCGTCCTGTATTGCGAACCGGAGAAAAGCCTGGTGAGGAGGCCAAATGGGAACGTGTAAGTATGCGTCCTTGATGTCTAAGGATGCCAGAAACTCGTCTTTTTCCAACCCCGCAATGACAGACTGGAGGGACTCCATCTTGAACCTGAACACCTTCAAATACGGATTGAGATCTTTCAAGTTCAGGATTGGTCTGACTGAGCCGTGCGGCTTCGGTACTAGAAACAGGCTTGAGTAAAAGCCCTGTTTTCGATGATGCGAGGGAACAGGGATCACAACCCTTGCAGACAGAAGCTTCTGGACTGCGGTTTGTAAGGCAACTCCCCGGTTGTCGGAAACTGGCAAACCCGTGGTAAAGAACCGCTGGGGTGGTTGTTCCTGAAATACGAGCTTGTAACCGCAAGTGATGAGATCCCGGACCCAGGCATCTGGGCAGGACTGTATCCAGACCTCCTTGAAATCCCACAAACGAGCTCCCACCCTGTGATCTCCCAGGTGGGAGGAAGGCCCGTCATGCGGTGGCAGTGCCAGAAGACTTAACGTCTGACTGGGCTGAGGCTGCGGAACCTCTACCCCTGCCGCCGCCTCTACCTCTATGGCCACGGAAGGTAGAAGCTCCACCCCTGGCCTGTCCTCGAAACCTGGAAGGGGCACGAAAGGATCGAAAAGAGGGACCCCTATATGGTCTGCGAGCGGCTGGAGCAGCAGAAGGAAGATAAGACGACCTACCCCCCGTGGCCGTAGAGATCCAGGCATCCAGATCAAACAGAACCTCACCCGTAAAGGGTAACGCCTCTGCCGCCCTTTTGGATTCCGTATCCGCATGCCAATGCCGGAGCCATAGTGCTCTGCGGGCCGCGATTGTTAAAGCGGAAATTCTAGCTCCAAGAACACCTATGTCCTTGGACGCTTCGCAAAGATAAAGGGCTGATTCACGGATGTGTTCTGCCAAGTCTATCAATTGATCCGCCGGTAATTCGTCACGAATTCCAGAGGACAATTGTTCCGCCCACGCTTCGATTGCCTTGTTGACCCAACAACCTACCTGGGCCGGGCGCTGCAAAACCCCTGCCGCAGAGTAAATATTCTTTAAGGTAGACTCCAACTTCCTATCTGACGCCTCCTTAAGAGAAGTTGCCCCCGGAACAGGCAGGACCGTCTTTTTGGACAGATGAGACACCGAAGGATCCACGATCGGAGAGTTCTCATAGCGCGTTCTGCTACCTGCGGGAAAAGGATAGGAAGACAACATTTTCCTTGATACCTGAAATTTCGTGTCTGGATGCTTCCAGGCTGCTGTTATAAGCGCATCCAGCTCCTCCGAAACTGGAAAAGTCACCGGCAGGTATTGGTCGGTGCCAAACCTTGAAGGGCGTAAGATGTCTTCCGTCTCCTCCACCTGTAAGACTGAGCGAATAGCAGTAATAAGAGCCTCTATACCCTGAGCTACTGGTTCAGAGTCCTCATATACCTGATCGTCCCCAGTATCCTGGATATCCCCATCCTGTATATCCTGTACATCTACCCCCGCCTCATCTAATTGAGGCATATCATCGTCAAAGTCCTGTAACACCGAGGCTAGCAATCTCTTTTTTGCAGCCTGTTGGGGGGGACTAAAGGACAGGGCTTGGGAAGGTATTACAGCCCTGGAAAGCCCTTCCACTGACTTTGCCAATGAGACTGCCCATGCAGGTTCTGGCGCCGGTACCGGGACAAGCTGTCGGAACTGGGCCGCCTCTCTATCTTTCCGAGAGGCTTTAAGTTCCCCAGTCAGCAGGGACATCACCTCTGTGAGTTGTGTCGTCCATGTCGGGGCGCTCTGGGGTTCTGAGGAGGGCTGGGCTGATTGCTGTGACTCCTCACCTAAAACCTGACCCTGCTTTTGAGCTGCCTTGGAGCCTTTAGTGGCCATGGCAGCACCTAACTTGATAACCTTCCCCCACAGGAAACAGCTATAGGCAGAATGAGAGGGAGGGGAGGGAAGCAGGGAAAAGAATGTAGCCACAGCAGCCGATCTGTCCTGCACGATACTGTGTGCAGTGACAGGCTGCAATAAACAAATCTCGTACCTGTAGTGCCCCCGAGTGCCCCCCTTCCCCACTGTAACTGCTTTTGCTGTGTCGCGTGGCCTCCGTCCCGCGCTGCTGATAGGAAAAGAACGGGTCCCCGGCGCGCTGTACTTCCGGGCGCGCAGAGCGGGATTAAGCCCCGCCCCCCTCCTTGACGCGCCAAATTTAAAACTGCAATGCGTATGTCGGATCCCTGTAGCGGCTATGTGAGCCGCGCTGGCGGGGATCCGAGCAGTGAGGAGAGCGGGCGGCTGGCGGGCGGGCGAGCGGGAGCGCGGCACAGCGCTGTTATTTTTTTTTATTTTTTTTTAATAAATACAAAATGAATAATAATAATAATCCGAGGTGGGGGGAAGGGGGGGGGGGGGTTAGGGTGTAAGGGTGCTCAGTCACTGTGTCACCAATGATAAAATCAAGTCTTCAGAACCCCCCTGTCACCCCTTCATCCCAACAGTCTGGGTGGGGGGGATATACACACCTTTCAGTGGTGGAGGGTGGCCCCGACACACGCCGCACGCAGCGGTGTCCGGCCGTCAGATACTCACCGCTGCCGTGCTGCCGGAATCTTCTGCTGGATGGAGTGGCCGCGACACGCGCCGCACGCAGCGGTGTCCGCCAACTCAGGAGAGCTCAGTGTCTCCCTCAGCCGGGGCCCATCCCGAGCCGCACGCAGCTGCGATGGGACCCCGCCGGCAGCTCCCACGGTGCAGACTGGCAGTGGCAGAGCTGCCAGTCTGTGAGTGTAAGTTAGAAAAAATAAAATAATAAAGAAAAAATAAAAATTTCTTCAGCTAAACCCAAGTGAACCAGCTCCCTTGGGCACTAAACTAAGACTGGCTTGGAGGGGAGATAGTAGGGGAGGAGCTAGCCACAGGGTTAGAATTTTTTAAAGTGCCAGCTCCCAATTACTGCCTACTATTCCCCATTGTAACTACGCTCCAGTGGCCCCTAGTGGATGAAGGAGAAACATGAGATATAGAGGGGGCAGTACCTATATGTGACCACTAGGAGGAGAAATACATGAGATGAGGGTGCAGTACCTATATCTGACCACTAGAAGGAGAAATACATGAGATACAGAGGGTGCAGTACCTATATGTGACCACTAGGAGGTGAAATACATGAGAGAGAGGGTGCAGTAATATATCTGACCACTAGGAGAAATTCATGAGCTATAGATGATGCAGTACCTATATCTGACCACTAGAAGGAGAAATACATGAGATATATAGGATGCAGTACCTATATCTGACCACTAGGAGAAATACATGAGATATAGAGGGGGCAGTACCTATATCTGACCACTAGAAGGAGAAATACATGAGATATAGAGGGGGCAGTACCTATATGTGACCACTAGGAGGAGAAATACATGAGATGAGGGTGCAGTACCTATATCTGACCACTAGAAGGAGAAATACATGAGACAGAGGGTGCAGTACCTATATGTGACCACTAGGAGGTGAAATACATAAGACGGGGTGCAGTAATATATCTGACCACTAGAAGGAGAAATACATGAGATATAGAGGATGCAGTACCTATATCTGACCACTAGGAGAAATACATGAGATATAGAGGATGCAGTACCTATATCTGACCACTAGAAGGAGAAAAACATGGGATAATGAGGGTGCAGTATCTATATCTGACCACTAGGAGAAATACATGAGCTATAGATGATGCAGTACCTATATCTGACCTATAGAAGGAGAAATACATGAGATATAGAGGGGGCAGTACCTATATGTGACCACTAGGAGGAGAAATACACGAGATGACGGTGCAGTACCTATATCTGACCACTAGAAGGAGAAATACATGATACAGAGGGTGCAGTACCTATATGTGACCACTAGGAGGTGAAATACATGAGACAGAGGGTGCAGTAATATATCTGACCACTAGGAGAAATACATGAGCTATAGATGATGCAGTACCTATATCTGACCACTAGAAGGAGAAATACATGAGATATATAGGATGCAGTACCTATATCTGACCACTAGGAGAAATACATGAGATATAGAGGGGGCAGTACCTATATCTGACCACTAGAAGGAGAAATACATGAGATATAGAGGGGGCAGTACCTATATGTGACCACTAGGAGGAGAAATACATGAGATGAGGGTGCAGTACCTATATCTGACCACTAGAAGGAGAAATACATGAGATACAGAGGGTGCAGTACCTATATGTGACCACTAGGAGGTGAAATACATGAGAGAGGAGGTGCAGTAATATATCTGACCACTAGAAGGAGAAATACATGAGATATAGAGGATGCAGTACCCATATCTGACCACTAGGAGAAATACATGAGATATAGAGGGGCCAGTACCTATATCTGACCACTAGAAGGAGAAATACATGATATACAGAAGGTGCAGTACCTATATGTGACCACTAGGAGTTGAAATACATGAGCTAGAGGGTGCAGTACCTATATCTGACCACTAGGAGAAATACATGAGCTATAGATGATGCAGTACCTATATCTGACCACTAGAAGGAGAAATACATGAGATATAGAGGGGACAGTACCTATATGTGACCACGAGGAGGTGAAATACATGAGATACAGAGGGTGATAGTACCTATATCTGACCACTAGAAGGAGAAATACATGATATACAGAAGGTGCAGTACCTATATGTGACCACTAGAATAAATACATGAGATATAGATGATGCAGTACCTATATCTGACCACTAGAAGAAATACATGAGACATAGAGGATGCAATACCTATATATGACCACTAGGATAAATACATGAGATATAGATAATGCAGTACCTATCTATGACCACTAGGATAAATACACAAGCTATAGATTATGCAGTACCTATATCTGACCACTAGGATAAATACATGAGATACAGATGATGCAGTACCTATCTTTGACCTCTAGGAGGATAAGTAATAATGAGATGTAGGGGGCAATACCTATATCTGACCAATAGGATAAATACATAAGAACTAGAGGATGCAGTACCTATATTTGACCACTGGGAGAAAACCATGATATATAGAGGGGGCAGTACCTATAAATGACCACTAGGAGAAGAAATACATGAGATTTAGTGTGGGCAGTACCACTAGGAAGATAAAAAAAATTAGATGTAGGGGCAGTAGCCATGTCTGACCACTAGGAGGGTAAGTAATGAGATGTAGGGGGCAGTACCTATGTCTGACCACTAGGAGGGTAAGTAATAACGAGATGTAGAGGGCAGAATGGTTGATTCTCATTTTTTATGGGGTATGTGCATGGGGGGGGCACACTACCTGGGTGATGACGGTACGTGTACGGGTGGGGGAAGTTGACCTAGGTGAAGAAGGTATGTGCTCGGGTGGGGGGCTGACCCGGGTGATGAAAGTACGTGCATGGGAGGGAGGGCTGACCCGAGTGATGAAAGTACGTGCTTGGGTGGGGGGCTGTCCCGGGTGATGAAAGTACGTGCTCGGGTGGGGGGCTGACCCGGGTGATGAAAGTACGTGCTCGGGTGGGGGGCTGACCCGTGTGATGAAAGTACGTGCATGGATTGGGGGGGGGGGGGGGGGTTTGACCCAGGTGATGAAGGTACTTCCATGGGTGGTGGTGGGGTGACCTGGGTGATGAAGTTACATGCATGGGTGGGTGGGGGCTGACCTGGGTGTTGGAGGTGCATGCACTATGCACAGGTGGGGGGGCTGACCTGAGGGATGAAGGTACGTGCATTGGTTGGGGGGCTGACCTGGGTGATGAAGGTATGTGCACAGGTGGGGGGCTGACCTGGGTGTTGAATGTACATGCTCAGGGGGGGCTGACTTGGAGGTTGAAGGTAGGTGCACGGTTGGTGGGGCTGACCTGGGTGATGAAGGTACTGGTGGGGGGGCTGACCTGGGTGATGAAGGTATGTGCATTGGTTGGGGGGATTGACCTGGGGGATGAAGGTATGGGTGGCAGGGCTGACAAGGGGGATGAAGGTATGGGTGGGGGGGCTGACTTGGGGGATGAAGGTATGGGTGGGGGGGCTGACCTGGGGGATGAAGGTACATGTACGGGTGGGGGGGCTGACCTGGGTGAAGCTATGTGCATTGATTGGGGGTATTGACCGGGGGGATGAAGGTATGGGTGGGGGGGACTGACATGGGGGATGAAGGTATGGGTGGCAGGGCTGACCTGGGGGATGAAGTTATGGGTGGCAGGGCTGACCTGGGGGATGAAGGTATGGGTGGGGGAGCTGACCTGGGGTATGAAGGTATGGGTGGGGGGGGGGGCTGACTTGGGGGATGAAGGTACATGTACGGATGGGGGGCTGACCTGGGGGATGAAGGTATGTGCATTGGTTGGGGGGATTGACCTGGGGGATGAAGGTATGGGTGGGGGGGCTGACCTGGGGGATGAAGGTATGGGTGGCAGGGCTGACCTGGGGGATGAAGGTATGGGTGGCAGGGCTGACCTGGGGGATGAAGGTATGGGTGGGGGAGCTAACCTGGGGGATGAAGGTACATGTACTGGTGGGGGGGCTGACCAGGGTGGTGAAGGTACGTGCATTGGTTGGGGGGGGTTGACCTGGGGGATGAAGGTATGGGTGGCAGGGCTGACCTTGGGGGTTGAAGGTATGGGTGGGGTGGCTGACCTGGGTGATGAAGGTACATGTACAGGTGGGCGGCTGACCTGGGGGATGAAGGTACGTGCACTGGTTGGGGGCTGACCTGGGTGATGAGGGACGAGCTGAGGGCCACACTTTCCTCCTTGGACTGCAGCTGACGGTGGGAGAAGTTGAGGCCATCGGCAGAGGCGCTGACCATGTTGACAGTGTTGCCATGGACGACAGTAAAGTAGGTGAGACTCTTGTTACCGATCGGCAATACGCTGAGGTTATTGTACAGAGCGGAGGCGCTGCTCTTCATCTGTATACTCTTGTCTTTGCGGTACATGGCGGAGATCTCTGCAAACCAGAAGACATTGTTACCCACCTACACTGAAGCCTGAGGTCCATCAGATCCTTGCGGGTTATTCTGTCTCAGACAGGTGCGGGGAACATCACACAGCGCTATCTTTCTATACAGTAAGTAACCCGATATGTGCGCCGCTGCCACAGGACCTTGCACTAAGCCAACGGTCCCTAACTGCAGATCTCCATACGGGCACAACCAGTGCTGAAGTGGGCGGATCACTGACAAAAAGTGGGTGTGGTTGGTGATTGGAGGGTGAGCCTGTATGGGTGCAGTGGGGTGAGGTTTGGACAGTTTGGGGGGTGCTATTTATTTTGTTCAAATTTCTCTGCATCTGGGCGGCTCCTTGCAAACTGCGCAATTGTTAGCGTGATTACAGCCACGTAAAGGCCGATATAACGTGGCGTTAGGTCGCTGAACGACCACTGATACTCTGTGCTGCCAATATAGCATAAACAGGCACGTGGCGTCACCAGGAGACCCTGGGTCTGCGGGGTTACACAGGGGTATATGGGGGGATCTTGGCGCTGCGGATTACACTGTGGTATATGGGGGGATCCTGGCGCTGCGGATTACACTGCGGTATATGGGGCGACCCTGGCGCTGCGGATTACACTGTGGTATATGGGTGGACAGGGAATGATAATACTTAGACTGGAGGCACGACAGCTCAGTGGTCAGTGTATACACTAAGGGGCTGATTCACAGGTGAATGTAGAAGCGACCGCGATGACAGGACCTCCATCTGCTTTATAGCGTCCTCCTGTACGTGCCTGGCGCAGTGTCCGGCTCCAGCTGCAGATGGCGCAGAGGGCAGGACCGCCATCTGCTTTATAGCATCCTCCTGTACGTGCCTGGCGCAGTGTCCGGCTCCAGCTGCAGATGGCGCAGAGGGCAGGACCGCCATCTGCTTTATAGCGTCCTCCTGTAAGTGTCTGGCGCAGTGTCCGGATCCCAGCTGCAGATGGCGCAGAGGGCAGGACCTCCATCTGCTTTATAGCGTCCTCCTGTACGTGCCTGGTGCAGTGTCCGGATCCCAGCTGCAGATGGCGCAGAGGGCAGGACCTCCATCTGCTTTATAGCGTCCTCCTGTACGTGCCTGGCGCAGTGTCCGGCTCCCAGCTGTAGATGGCGCAGAGGGCAGGACCTCCATCTGCTTTATAGCGTCCTCCTGTACGTGCCTGGCGCAGTGTCCGGCTCCAGCTGCAGATGGCGCAGAGGGCAGGACCTCCATCTGCTTTATAGCGTCCTCCTGTACGTGCCTGGCGCAGTGTCCGGCTCCAGCTGCAGATGGCGCAGAGGGCAGGACCTCCATCTGCTTTATAGCGTCCTCCTGTACGTGCCTGGCGCAGTGTCCGGCTCCCAGCTGCAGATGGCGCAGAGGGCAGGACCTCCATCTGCTTTATAGCATCCTCTTGTACGTGCCTGGCGCAGTGTCCGGCTCCAGCTGCAGATGGCGCCGAGGGCAGGACCTCCATCTGCTTTATAGCGTCCTCCTGTACGTGCCTGGTGCAGTGTCCGGCTCCCGGCTGCAGATGGCGCAGAGGGCAGGACCTCCATCTGCTTTATAGCGTCCTCCTGTACGTGCCTGGCGCAGTGTCCGGCTCCCAGCTGTAGATGGCGCAGAGGGCAGGACCTCCATCTGCTTTACAGCGTCCTTCTGTACGTGCCTGGTGCAGTGTCCGGCTCCCAGCTGCAGATGGCGCAGAGGGCAGGACCTCCATCTGCTTTATAGCGTCCTCCTGTACGTGCCTGGCGCAGTGTCCGGCTCCCAACTGCAGATGGCGCAGAGGGAAGGACCTCCATCTACTTTATAGCGTCCTCCTGTAAGTGCCTGGCGCAGTGTCCGGCTCCCAGCTGTAGATGGTGCAGAGGGCAGGACCTCCATCTGCTTATAGCGTCCTCCTGTACGTGCCTGGCGCAGTGTCCGGCTCCCAGCTGCAGAGGGCGCCGAGGGCAGGACCTCCATCTGCTTTATAGCGTCCTCCTGTACGTGCCTGGCGCAGTGTCCGGCTCCAGCTGCAGATGGCGCAGAGGGCAGGACCTCCATCTGTTTTATAGCGTCCTCCTGTACGTGCCAGGTGCAGTGTCCGGCTCCCAGCTGCAGATGGCGCAGAGGGCAGGACCTCCATCTGCTTTATAGCGTCCTCCTGTACGTGCCTGGCGCAGTGTCCGGCTCCCAGCTGCAGATGGCGCAGAGGGCAGGACCTCCATCTGCTTTATAGCGTCCTCCTGTACGTGCCTGGCGCAGTGTCCGGCTCCCAGTTGCAGATGGCGCAGAGGGCAGGACCTCCATCTGCTTTATAGCGTCCTCCTGTACGTGCCTGGCGCAGTGTCCGGCTCCAGCTACAGATGGCACAGAGGGCAGGACCTCCATCTGCTTTATAGCGTCCTCCTGTACGTGCCTGGCGCAGTGTCCGGCTCCAGCTGCAGGGTGCACCGAGGGCAGGACCTCCATCTGCTTTATAGCGTCCTCCTGTACGTGCCTGGTGCAGTGTCCGGCTCCCGGCTGCAGATGGCGCAGAGGGCAGGACCTCCATCTGCTTTATAGCGTCCTCCTGTACGTGCCTGGCGCAGTGTCCGGCTCCCAGCTGTAGATGGCGCAGAGGGCAGGACCTCCATCTGCTTTACAGCGTCCTTCTGTACGTGCCTGGTGCAGTGTCCGGCTCCCAGCTGCAGATGGCGCAGAGGGCAGGACCTCCATCTGCTTTATAGCGTCCTCCTGTACGTGCCTGGCGCAGTGTCCGGCTCCCAACTGCAGATGGCGCAGAGGGAAGGACCTCCATCTACTTTATAGCGTCCTCCTGTAAGTGCCTGGCGCAGTGTCCGGCTCCCAGCTGTAGATGGTGCAGAGGGCAGGACCTCCATCTGCTTATAGCGTCCTCCTGTACGTGCCTGGCGCAGTGTCCGGCTCCCAGCTGCAGAGGGCGCCGAGGGCAGGACCTCCATCTGCTTTATAGCGTCCTCCTGTACGTGCCTGGCGCAGTGTCCGGCTCCAGCTGCAGATGGCGCAGAGGGCAGGACCTCCATCTGTTTTATAGCGTCCTCCTGTACGTGCCAGGTGCAGTGTCCGGCTCCCAGCTGCAGATGGCGCAGAGGGCAGGACCTCCATCTGCTTTATAGCGTCCTCCTGTACGTGCCTGGCGCAGTGTCCGGCTCCCAGCTGCAGATGGCGCAGAGGGCAGGACCTCCATCTGCTTTATAGCGTCCTCCTGTACGTGCCTGGCGCAGTGTCCGGCTCCCAGTTGCAGATGGCGCAGAGGGCAGGACCTCCATCTGCTTTATAGCGTCCTCCTGTACGTGCCTGGCGCAGTGTCCGGCTCCAGCTACAGATGGCACAGAGGGCAGGACCTCCATCTGCTTTATAGCGTCCTCCTGTACGTGCCTGGCGCAGTGTCCGGCTCCAGCTGCAGGGTGCACCGAGGGCAGGACCTCCATCTGCTTTATAGCGTCCTCCTGTATGTGCCTGGCGCAGTGTCCAGCTCCAGCTGCAGATGGCGCAGAGGGCAGGACCTCCATCTGCTTTATAGCGTCCTCCTATACGTGTCTGGCGCAGTGTCCGGCTCTCAGCTGTAGATGGTGCAGAGGGAAGGACCTCCATTTGCTTTATAGCGTCCTCCTATACGTGCCTGGCGCAGTGTCCGGATCCAGCAGCAGATGGCGCAGAGCGCAGGACCTCCATCTGCTTTATAGCGTTCTCCTGTACGTGCCTGGCGCAGTGTCCGGCTCCCAGCTGTAGATGGTGCAGAGGGCAGGACCTCCATCTGCTTTATAGCGTCCTCCTGTAAGTGCCTGGCGCAGTGTCCGGCTCCAGCTGTAGATGGTGCAGAGGGCAGGACCTCCATCTGCTTTATAGCGTCCTCCTGTACGTGCCTGGCGCAGTGTCCGGCTCCAGCTGCAGAGGGCGCAGAGGGCAGGACCTCCATCTGCTTTATAGCGTCCTCCTGTACGTGCCTGGCGCAGTGTCCGGCTCCCAGCTGTAGATGGTGCAGAGGGCAGGACCTCCATCTGCTTTATAGCGTCCTCCTGTACGTGCCTGGCGCAGTGTCCGGCTCCCAGCTGTAGATGGTGCAGAGGGCAGGACCTCCATCTGCTTTATAGCGTCCTCCTGTACGTGCCTGGCGCAGTGTCCGGCTCCCAGCTGCAGATGGCACAGAGGGCAGGACCTCCATCTGCTTTATAGCGTCCTCCTGTACGTGCCTGGTGCAGTGTCCGGCTCCAGCTGCAGATGGCACAGAGGGCAGGACCTCCATATGCTTTATAGCGTCCTCCTGTAAGTGCCTGGCGCAGTGTCCGGCTCCAGCTGCAGATGGTGCAGAGGACAGGACCTCCATCTTCTTTATAGTGTCCTCCTGTAAGTGCCTGGCGCAGTGTCCGGCTCCCAGCTGTAGATGGTGCAGAGGGCAGGACCTCCATCTGCTTTATAGCATCCTCCTGTACGTGCCTGGCGCAGTGTCCGGCTCCCAGCTGCAGATGGCACAGAGGGCAGGACCTCCATCTGCTTTATAGCGTCCTCCTGTACGTGCCTGGCGCAGTGTCCGGCTCCAGCTGTAGATGGCGCAGAGGGCAGGACCTCCATCTGTTTTATAGCGTCCTCCTGTACGTGCCTGGCGCAGTGTCCGGCTCCAGCTGTAGATGGCGCAGAGGGCAGGACCTCCGTCTGCTTTATAGCGTCCTCCTGTACGTGCCTGGCGCAGTGTCCGGCTCCCAGCTACAGATGGTGCAGAGGGCAGGACCTCCATCTGCTTTATAGCGTCCATCTGTACGTGCCTGGCGCAGTGTCCGGCTCCCAGCTGCAGATGGCGCAGAGCGCAGGACCTCCATCTGCTTTATAGCGTCCTCCTGTACGTGCCTGGCGCAGTGTCCGGCTCCCAGCTGTAGATGGTGCAGAGGGCAGGACCTCCATCTGCTTTATAGCGTCCTCCTGTACGTGCCTGGCGCAGTATCCGGCTCCAGCTGCAGATGGCGCAGAGGGCAGGACCTCCATCTGCTTTATAGCGTCCTCCTGTACGTGCCTGGCGCAGTGTCCGGCTCCAGCTGCAGATGGCGCAGAGGGCAGGACCTCCATCTGCTTTATAGCGTCCTCCTGTTAGTGCCTGGCGCAGTGTCCGGCTCCCAGTTACAGATGGTACAGAGGGCAGGACCTCCATCTGCTTTATAGCGTCCTCCTGTACGTGCCTGGCGCAGTGTCCAGCTCCAGCTGCAGATGGCGCAGAGGGCAGGACCTCCATCTGCTTTATAGCGTCCTCCTGTACGTGCCTGGCGCAGTGTCCGGCTCCCAGCTGCAGATGGCGCAGAGGGCAGGACCTCCATCTGCTTTATAGCGTCCTCCTGTACGTGCCTGGCGCAGTGTCCGGCTCCCAGCTGTAGATGGCGCAGAGGGCAGGACCTCCATCTGCTTTATAGCATCCTCCTGTAAGTGCCTGGCGCAGTGTCCGGCTCCCAGCTGCAGATGGCGCAGAGGGCAGGACCTCCATCTGCTTATAGCGTCCTCCTGTACGTGCCTGGCGCAGTGTCCGGTTCCAGCTGCAGATGGCGCAGAGGGCAGGACCTCCATCTGTTTTATAGCGTCCTCCTGTACGTGCCTGGCGCAGTGTCCGGCTCCAGCTGCAGATGGCGCAGAGGACAGGACCTCCATCTGCTTTATAGCGTCCTCCTGTACGTGCCTGGCGCAGTGTCCGGCTCCAGCTGTAGATGGTGCAGAGGGCAGGATCTCCATCTGCTTTATAGCGTCCTCCTGTAAGTGCCTGGCGCAGTGTCCGGCTCCCAGCTGCAGATGGCGCAGAGGGCAGGACCTCCATCTGCTTATAGCGTCCTCCTGTACGTGCCTGGCGCAGTGTCCGGCTCCAGCTGCAGATGGCGCAGAGGGCAGGACCTCCATCTGTTTTATAGCGTCCTCCTGTACGTGCCTGGCGCAGTGTCCGGCTCCCAGCTGCAGATGGCGCAGAGGGCAGGACCTCCATCTGTTTTATAGCGTCCTCCTGTACGTGCCTGGTGCAGTGTCCGGCTCCAGCTGCAGAGGGCACAGAGGGCAGGACCTCCATCTGCTTTATAGCGTCCTCCTGTCGTTGCCTGGCGCAGTGTCCGGCTCCCAGCTGTAGATGGTGCAGAGGGCAGGACCACCATCTGCTTTATAGCGTCCTCCTGTACGTGCCTGGCGCAGTGTCCGGCTCCCAGCTGTAGATGGTACAGAGGGCAGGACCTCCATCTGCTTTATAGCGTCCTTCTATACGTGCCTGGCGCAGTGTCCGGCTCCCAGCTGCAGATGGCACAGAGGGCAGGACCTCCATCTGTTTTATAGCGTCCTCCTGTACGTGCCTGGCGCAGTGTCCGGCTCCCAGCTGCAGATGGCGCAGAGGGCAGGACCTCCATCTGCTTTATAGCGTCCTCCTGTACGTGCCTGGCGCAGTGTCCGGCTCCAGCTGCAGATGGCGCAGAGGGCAGGACCTCTATCTGCTTTATAGCGTCCTCCTGTACGTGCCTGGCGCAGTGTCCGGCTCCAGCTGCAGATGGCGCAGAGGGCAGGACCTCCACCTGCTTTATAGCGTCCTCCTGTAAGTGCCTGGTGCAGTGTCCGGCTCCAGCTGTAGATGGTGCAGAGGGCAGGACCTCCATCTGCTTTATAGCGTCCTCCTGTACGTGCCTGGCGCAGTGTCCGGCTCCCAGTTACAGATGGTACAGAGGGCAGGACCTCCATCTGCTTTATAGCGTCCACCTGTACGTGCCTGGCGCAGTGTCCGGCTCCCAGCTGCAGATGGCGCAGAGGGCAGGACCTCCATCTGTTTTATAGCGTCCTCCTGTACGTGCCTGGCGCAGTGTCCGGCTCCCAGTTACAGATGGTACAGAGGGCAGGACCTCCATCTGCTTTATAGCGTCCTGCTGTACGTGCCTGGCGCAGTGTCCGGCTCCCAGCTGCAGAGGGCAGGACCTCCATCTGCTTTATAGCGTCCTCCTGTACGTGCCTGGCGCAGTGTCCGGCTCCCAGCTGCAGAGGGCAGGACCTCCATCTGCTTTATAGCGTCCTGCTGTACGTGCCTGGCGCAGCGTCCGGCTCCCAGCTGCAGAGGGCGCCGAGGGCAGGACCTCCATCTGCTTATAGCGTCCTCCAGTACGTGCCTGGCGCAGTGTCCGGCTCCCAGCTGCAGAGGGCGCCGAGGGCAGGACCTCCACCTGCTTTATAGCATCCTCCTGTACGTGCCTGGCGCAGTGTCCGGCTCCAGCTGCAGATGGCGCAGAGGGCAGGACCTCCATCTGCTTTATAGCGTCCTCCTGTACGTGCCTGGCGCAGTGTCCGGCTCCAGCTGCAGATGGCGCAGAGGGCAGGACCTCCATCTGCTTATAGCGTCCTCCTGTACGTGCCTGGCGCAGTGTCCGGCTCCAGCTGTAGATGGCGCAGAGGGCAGGACCTCCATCTGCTTTATAGCGTCCTCCTGTACGTGCCTGGCACAGTGTCCGGCTCCCAGCTGCAGGGGGCGCCGAGGGCAGGACCTCCATCTGCTTTATAGCGTCCTCCTATACGTGCCTGGCGCAGTGTCCGGCTCCAGCTGCAGATGGCACAGAGGGCAGGACCTCCATCTGCTTTATAGCGTCCTCCTGTACGTGCCTGGCGCAGTGTCCGGCTTCCCAGCTGTAGATGGCGCAGAGGGCAGGACCTCCATCTGCTTATAGCGTCCTCCTGTACGTGCCTGGCGCAGTGTCCGGCTCCAGCTGCAGATGGCGCAGAGGGCAGGACCTCCATCTGTTTTATAGCGTCCTCCTTTACGTGCCTGGCGCAGTGTCCAGCTCCCAGCTGCAGATGGCGCAGAGGGCAGGACCTCCATCTGCTTTATAGCGTCCTCCTGTACGTGCCTGGCGCAGTGTCCGGCTCCAGCTGTAGATGGTGCAGAGGGCAGGACCTCCATCTGCTTTATAGCGTCCTCCTGTACGTGCCTGGCGCAGTGTCCGGCTCCCAGCTGTAGATGGTGCAGAGGGCAGGACCTCCATCTGCTTTATAGCGTCCTCCTATACGTGCCTGGCGCAGTGTCCGGCTCCCAGCTGCAGATGGCACAGAGGGCAGGACCTCCATCTGCTTTATAGCATCCTCCTGTACGTGCCTGGCGCAGTGTCCGGCTCCCAGCTGTAGATGGTGCAGAGGGCAGGACCACCATCTGCTTTATAGCGTCCTCCTATACGTGCCTGGCGCAGTGTCCGGCTCCCAGCTGTAGATGGTACAGAGGGCAGGACCTCCATCTGCTTTATAGCGTCCTCCTATACGTGCCTGGCGCAGTGTCCGGCTCCCAGCTGCAGATGGCACAGAGGGCAGGACCTCCATCTGCTTTATAGCGTCCTCCTGTACGTGCCTGGCGCAGTGTCCGGCTCCCAGCTGTAGATGGTGCAGAGGGCAGGACCACCATCTGCTTTATAGCGTCCTCCTATACGTGCCTGGCGCAGTGTCCGGCTCCCAGCTGTAGATGGTACAGAGGGCAGGACCTCCATCTGCTTTATAGCGTCCTCCTGTACGTGCCTGGCGCAGTGTCCGGCTCCAGCTGCAGATGGCGCAGAGGGCAGGACCTCCACCTGCTTTATAGCGTCCTCCTGTAAGTGCCTGGTGCAGTGTCCGGCTCCAGCTGTAGATGGTGCAGAGGGCAGGACCTCCATATGCTTTATAGCGTCCTCCTGTAAGTGCCTGGCGCAGTGTCCGGCTCCAGCTGCAGATGGTGCAGAGGACAGGACCTCCATCTTCTTTATAGTGTCCTCCTGTAAGTGCCTGGCGCAGTGTCCGGCTCCAAGCTGTAGATGGTGCAGAGGGCAGGACCTCCATCTGCTTTATAGCGTCCTCCTGTACGTGCCTGGCGCAGTGTCCGGCTCCCAGCTGCAGATGGCACAGAGGGCAGGACCTCCATCTGCTGTATAGCGTCCTCCTGTACGTGCCTGGCGCAGTGTCCAGCTCCAGCTGTAGATGGCGCAGAGGGCAGGACCTCCATCTGTTTTATAGCGTCCTCCTGTACGTGCCTGGCGCAGTGTCCGGCTCCAGCTGTAGATGGCGCAGAGGGCAGGACCTCCGTCTGCTTTATAGCGTCCTCCTGTACGTGCCTGGCGCAGTGTCCGGCTCCAGCTGCAGATGGTACAGAGGGCAGGACCTCCATCTGTTTTATAGCGTCCTCCTGTACGTGCCTGGCGCAGTGTCCGGCTCCCAGCTGCAGATGGTGCAGAGGGCAGGACCTCCATCTGCTTTATAGCGTCCTCCTGTACGTGCCTGGCGCAGTGTCCGGCTCCCAGCTGCAGATGGCGCAGAGCGCAGGACCTCCATCTGCTTTATAGCGTCCTCCTGTACGTGCCTGGCGCAGTGTCCGGCTCCCAGCTGTAGATGGTGCAGAGGGCAGGACCTCCATCTGCTTTATAGCGTCCTCCTGTACGTGCCTGGCGCAGTGTCCGGCTCCAGCTGCAGATGGCGCAGAGGGCAGGACCTCCATCTGCTTTATAGTGTCCTCCTGTACGTGCCTGGCGCAGTGTCCGGCTCCAGCTGCAGATGGCGCAGAGGGCAGGACCTCCATCTGCTTTATAGCGTCCTCCTGTTAGTGCCTGGCGCAGTGTCCGGCTCCCAGTTACAGATGGTACAGAGGGCAGGACCTCCATCTGCTTTATAGCGTCCTCCTGTACGTGCCTGGTGCAGTGTCCAGCTCCAGCTGCAGATGGCGCAGAGGGCAGGACCTCCATCTGCTTTATAGCGTCCTCCTGTACGTGCCTGGCGCAGTGTCCGGCTCCCAGCTGCAGATGGCGCAGAGGGCAGGACCTCCATCTGCTTTATAGCGTCCTCCTGTACGTGCCTGGCGCAGTGTCCGGCTCCCAGCTGTAGATGGCGCAGAGGGCAGGACCTCCATCTGCTTTATAGCATCCTCCTGTAAGTGCCTGGCGCAGTGTCCGGCTCCCAGCTGCAGATGGCGCAGAGGGCAGGACCTCCATCTGCTTATAGCGTCCTCCTGTACGTGCCTGGCGCAGTGTCCGGCTCCAGCTGCAGATGGCGCAGAGGGCAGGACCTCCATCTGTTTTATAGCGTCCTCCTTTACGTGCCTGGCGCAGTGTCCAGCTCCCAGCTGCAGATGGCGCAGAGGGCAGGACCTCCATCTGCTTTATAGCGTCCTCCTGTACGTGCCTGGCGCAGTGTCCGGCTCCAGCTGTAGATGGTGCAGAGGGCAGGACCTCCATCTGCTTTATAGCGTCCTCCTGTACGTGCCTGGCGCAGTGTCCGGCTCCCAGCTGTAGATGGTGCAGAGGGCAGGACCTCCATCTGCTTTATAGCGTCCTCCTATACGTGCCTGGCGCAGTGTCCGGCTCCCAGCTGCAGATGGCACAGAGGGCAGGACCTCCATCTGCTTTATAGCGTCCTCCTGTACGTGCCTGGCGCAGTGTCCGGCTCCCAGCTGTAGATGGTGCAGAGGGCAGGACCACCATCTGCTTTATAGCGTCCTCCTATACGTGCCTGGCGCAGTGTCCGGCTCCCAGCTGTAGATGGTACAGAGGGCAGGACCTCCATCTGCTTTATAGCGTCCTCCTGTACGTGCCTGGCGCAGTGTCCGGCTCCAGCTGCAGATGGCGCAGAGGGCAGGACCTCCACCTGCTTTATAGCGTCCTCCTGTAAGTGCCTGGTGCAGTGTCCGGCTCCAGCTGTAGATGGTGCAGAGGGCAGGACCTCCATCTGCTTTATAGCGTCCTCCTGTACGTGCCTGCCGCAGTGTCCGGCTCCCAGCTGCAGATGGCGCCGAGGGCAGGACCTCCATCTGCTTTATAGCGTCCTCCTGTACGTGCCTGGTGCAGTGTCCGGCTCCAGCTGCAGATGGCACAGAGGGCAGGACCTCCATATGCTTTATAGCGTCCTCCTGTAAGTGCCTGGCGCAGTGTCCGGCTCCAGCTGCAGATGGTGCAGAGGACAGGACCTCCATCTTCTTTATAGTGTCCTCCTGTAAGTGCCTGGCGCAGTGTCCGGCTCCCAGCTGTAGATGGTGCAGAGGGCAGGACCTCCATCTGCTTTATAGCGTCCTCCTGTACGTGCCTGGCGCAGTGTCCGGCTCCCAGCTGCAGATGGCACAGAGGGCAGGACCTCCATCTGCTGTATAGCGTCCTCCTGTACGTGCCTGGCGCAGTGTCCAGCTCCAGCTGTAGATGGCGCAGAGGGCAGGACCTCCATCTGTTTTATAGCGTCCTCCTGTACGTGCCTGGCGCAGTGTCCGGCTCCAGCTGTAGATGGCGCAGAGGGCAGGACCTCCGTCTGCTTTATAGCGTCCTCCTGTACGTGCCTGGCGCAGTGTCCGGCTCCAGCTGCAGATGGTACAGAGGGCAGGACCTCCATCTGTTTTATAGCGTCCTCCTGTACGTGCCTGGCGCAGTGTCCGGCTCCCAGCTGCAGATGGTGCAGAGGGCAGGACCTCCATCTGCTTTATAGCGTCCTCCTGTACGTGCCTGGCGCAGTGTCCGGCTCCCAGCTGCAGATGGCGCAGAGCGCAGGACCTCCATCTGCTTTATAGCGTCCTCCTGTACGTGCCTGGCGCAGTGTCCGGCTCCCAGCTGTAGATGGTGCAGAGGGCAGGACCTCCATCTGCTTTATAGCGTCCTCCTGTACGTGCCTGGCGCAGTGTCCGGCTCCAGCTGCAGATGGCGCAGAGGGCAGGACCTCCATCTGCTTTATAGCGTCCTCCTGTACGTGCCTGGCGCAGTGTCCGGCTCCAGCTGCAGATGGCGCAGAGGGCAGGACCTCCATCTGCTTTATAGCGTCCTCCTGTTAGTGCCTGGCGCAGTGTCCGGCTCCCAGTTACAGATGGTACAGAGGGCAGGACCTCCATCTGCTTTATAGCGTCCTCCTGTACGTGCCTGGTGCAGTGTCCAGCTCCAGCTGCAGATGGCGCAGAGGGCAGGACCTCCATCTGCTTTATAGCGTCCTCCTGTACGTGCCTGGCGCAGTGTCCGGCTCCCAGCTGCAGATGGCGCAGAGGGCAGGACCTCCATCTGCTTTATAGCGTCCTCCTGTACGTGCCTGGCGCAGTGTCCGGCTCCCAGCTGTAGATGGCGCAGAGGGCAGGACCTCCATCTGCTTTATAGCATCCTCCTGTAAGTGCCTGGCGCAGTGTCCGGCTCCCAGCTGCAGATGGCGCAGAGGGCAGGACCTCCATCTGCTTATAGCGTCCTCCTGTACGTGCCTGGCGCAGTGTCCGGTTCCAGCTGCAGATGGCGCAGAGGGCAGGACCTCCATCTGTTTTATAGCGTCCTCCTGTACGTGCCTGGCGCAGTGTCCGGCTCCAGCTGCAGATGGCGCAGAGGACAGGACCTCCATCTGCTTTATAGCGTCCTCCTGTACGTGCCTGGCGCAGTGTCCGGCTCCAGCTGTAGATGGTGCAGAGGGCAGGATCTCCATCTGCTTTATAGCGTCCTCCTGTAAGTGCCTGGCGCAGTGTCCGGCTCCAGCTGCAGATGGCGCAGAGGGCAGGACCTCCATCTGTTTTATAGCGTCCTCCTGTACGTGCCTGGTGCAGTGTCCGGCTCCCAGCTGCAGATGGCGCAGAGGGCAGGACCTCCATCTGTTTTATAGCGTCCTCCTGTACGTGCCTGGTGCAGTGTCCGGCTCCAGCTGCAGAGGGCACAGAGGGCAGGACCTCCATCTGCTTTATAGCGTCCTCCTGTACGTGCCTGGCGCAGTGTCCGGCTCCCAGCTGTAGATGGTGCAGAGGGCAGGACCACCATCTGCTTTATAGCGTCCTCCTGTACGTGCCTGGCGCAGTGTCCGGCTCCCAGCTGTAGATGGTACAGAGGGCAGGACCTCCATCTGCTTTATAGCGTCCTTCTATACGTGCCTGGCGCAGTGTCCGGCTCCCAGCTGCAGATGGCACAGAGGGCAGGACCTCCATCTGTTTTATAGCGTCCTCCTGTACGTGCCTGGCGCAGTGTCCGGCTCCCAGCTGCAGATGGCGCAGAGGGCAGGACCTCCATCTGCTTTATAGCGTCCTCCTGTACGTGCCTGGCGCAGTGTCCGGCTCCAGCTGCAGATGGCGCAGAGGGCAGGACCTCTATCTGCTTTATAGCGTCCTCCTGTACGTGCCTGGCGCAGTGTCCGGCTCCAGCTGCAGATGGCGCAGAGGGCAGGACCTCCACCTGCTTTATAGCGTCCTCCTGTAAGTGCCTGGTGCAGTGTCCGGCTCCAGCTGTAGATGGTGCAGAGGGCAGGACCTCCATCTGCTTTATAGCGTCCTCCTGTACGTGCCTGGCGCATTGTCCGGCTCCCAGTTACAGATGGTACAGAGGGCAGGACCTCCATCTGCTTTATAGCGTCCTCCTGTACGTGCCTGGCGCAGTGTCCAGCTCCAGCTGCAGATGGCGCAGAGGGCAGGACCTCCATCTGCTTTATAGCGTCCTCCTGTACGTGCCTGGCGCAGTGTCCGGCTCCCAGCTGCAGATGGCGCAGAGGGCAGGACCTCCATCTGTTTTATAGCGTCCTCCTGTACGTGCCTGGCGCAGTGTCCGGCTCCCAGTTACAGATGGTACAGAGGGCAGGACCTCCATCTGCTTTATAGCGTCCTGCTGTACGTGCCTGGCGCAGTGTCCGGCTCCCAGCTGCAGAGGGCAGGACCTCCATCTGCTTTATAGCGTCCTCCTGTACGTGCCTGGCGCAGTGTCCGGCTCCCAGCTGCAGAGGGCAGGACCTCCATCTGCTTTATAGCGTCCTGCTGTACGTGCCTGGCGCAGCGTCCGGCTCCCAGCTGCAGAGGGCGCCGAGGGCAGGACCTCCATCTGCTTATAGCGTCCTCCTGTACGTGCCTGGCGCAGTGTCCGGCTCCCAGCTGCAGAGGGCGCCGAGGGCAGGACATCCATCTGCTTTATAGCATCCTCCTGTACGTGCCTGGCGCAGTGTCCGGCTCCAGCTGCAGATGGCGCAGAGGGCAGGACCTCCATCTGCTTTATAGCGTCCTCCTGTACATGCCTGGCGCAGTGTCCGGCTCCAGCTGCAGATGGCGCAGAGGGCAGGACCTCCATCTGCTTTATAGCGTCCTCCTGTACGTGCCTGGCGCAGTGTCCGGCTCCAGCTGTAGATGGCGCAGAGGGCAGGACCTCCATCTGCTTTATAGCGTCCTCCTGTACGTGCCTGGCGCAGTGTCCGGCTCCCAGCTGCAGGGGGCGCCGAGGGCAGGACCTCCATCTGCTTTATAGCGTCCTCCTATACGTGCCTGGCGCAGTGTCCGGCTCCAGCTGCAGATGGCACAGAGGGCAGGACCTCCATCTGCTTTATAGCGTCCTCCTGTACGTGCCTGGCGCAGTGTCCGGCTTCCCAGCTGTAGATGGCGCAGAGGGCAGGACCTCCATCTGCTTATAGCGTCCTCCTGTACGTGCCTGGCGCAGTGTCCGGCTCCAGCTGCAGATGGCGCAGAGGGCAGGACCTCCATCTGTTTTATAGCGTCCTCCTTTACGTGCCTGGCGCAGTGTCCAGCTCCCAGCTGCAGATGGCGCAGAGGGCAGGACCTCCATCTGCTTTATAGCGTCCTCCTGTACGTGCCTGGCGCAGTGTCCGGCTCCAGCTGTAGATGGTGCAGAGGGCAGGACCTCCATCTGCTTTATAGCGTCCTCCTGTACGTGCCTGGCGCAGTGTCCGGCTCCCAGCTGTAGATGGTGCAGAGGGCAGGACCACCATCTGCTTTATAGCGTCCTCCTATACGTGCCTGGCGCAGTGTCCGGCTCCCAGCTGTAGATGGTACAGAGGGCAGGACCTCCATCTGCTTTATAGCGTCCTCCTATACGTGCCTGGCGCAGTGTCCGGCTCCCAGCTGCAGATGGCACAGAGGGCAGGACCTCCATCTGCTTTATAGCGTCCTCCTGTACGTGCCTGGCGCAGTGTCCGGCTCCCAGCTGTAGATGGTGCAGAGGGCAGGACCACCATCTGCTTTATAGCGTCCTCCTATACGTGCCTGGCGCAGTGTCCGGCTCCCAGCTGCAGATGGCACAGAGGGCAGGACCTCCATCTGCTTTATAGCGTCCTCCTGTACGTGCCTGGCGCAGTGTCCGGCTCCCAGCTGTAGATGGTGCAGAGGGCAGGACCACCATCTGCTTTATAGCGTCCTCCTATACGTGCCTGGCGCAGTGTCCGGCTCCCAGCTGTAGATGGTACAGAGGGCAGGACCTCCATCTGCTTTATAGCGTCCTCCTGTACGTGCCTGGCGCAGTGTCCGGCTCCAGCTGCAGATGGCGCAGAGGGCAGGACCTCCACCTGCTTTATAGCGTCCTCCTGTAAGTGCCTGGTGCAGTGTCCGGCTCCAGCTGTAGATGGTGCAGAGGGCAGGACCTCCATCTGCTTTATAGCGTCCTCCTGTACGTGCCTGGCGCAGTGTCCGGCTCCCAGCTGCAGATGGCGCAGAGGGCAGGACCTCCATCTGCTTTATAGCGTCCTCCTGTACGTGCCTGGCGCAGTGTCCGGCTCCCAGCTGCAGATGGCGCAGAGGGCAGGACCTCCATCTGTTTTATAGCGTCCTCCTGTACGTGCCTGGCGCAGTGTCCGGCTCCCAGTTACAGATGGCGCAGAGGGCAGGACCTCCATCTGCTTTATAGCGTCCTGCTGTACGTGCCTGGCGCAGTGTCCGGCTCCCAGCTGCAGATGGCGCAGAGGGCAGGACCTCCATCTGCTTTATAGCGTCCTCCTGTACGTGCCTGGCGCAGTGTCCGGCTCCAGCTGTAGATGGCACAGAGGGCAGGACCTCCATCTGCTTTATAGCGTCCTCCTGTACGTGCCTGGTGCAGTGTCCGGCTCCAGCTGCAGATGGCGCAGAGGGCAGGACCTCCATCTGCTTTATAGCGTCCTCCTGTACGTGCCTGGCGCAGTGTCCGGCTCCAGCTGCAGATGGCGCCGAGGGCAGGACCTCCATCTGCTTTATAGCGTCCTCCTGTACGTGCCTGGCGCAGTGTCCGGCTCCAGCTGCAGATGGCGTAGAGGGCAGGACCTCCATCTGCTTTATAGCGTCCTCCTGTACGTGCCTGGCGCAGTGTCCGGCTCCCAGCTGCAGATGGTACAGAGGGCAGGACCTCCATCTGCTTTATAGCGTCCTCCTGTACGTGCCTGGCGCAGTGTCCGGCTCCCAGCTGCAGATGGTACAGAGGGCAGGACCTCCATCTGCTTTATAGCGTCCTCCTGTACGTGCCTGGCGCAGTGTCCGGCTCCCAGCTGCAGAGGGCACAGAGGGCAGGACCTCCATCTGCTTTATAGCATCCTCCTGTACGTGCCTGGCGCAGTGTCCGGCTCCCAGCTGTAGATGGTGCAGAGGGCAGGACCTCCATCTGCTTTATAGCGTCCTCCTGTACGTGCCTGGCGCAGTGTCCGGCTCCAGCTGCAGATGGCGCAGAGGGCAGGACCTCCCTCTGTTTTATAACGTCCTCCTGTACGTGCCTGGCGCAGTGTCCGGCTCCCAGTTACAGATGGTACAGAGGGCAGGACCTCCATCTGCTTTATAGCGTCCTCCTGTACGTGCCTGGCGCAGTGTCCGGGTCCAGCTGCATATGGCGCAGAGGGCAGGACCTCCATCTGCTTTATAGCGTCCTCCTGTACGTGCCTGGTGCAGTGTCCGGCTCCAGCTGTAGAGGGCGCAGAAAGAAGGACCGCTATCTGCTTTATAGCGTCCTCCTGTACGTGCCTAGCGCTGTGTCCGGCTTCCAGCTGCATATGGCGCAGAGGGCAGGACCTTCATCTGCTTTATAGCATCCTCCTGTACGTGCCTGGCGCAGTGTCCGGCTCCAGCTGCATATGGCTGTCAAAGTCAGAAAAATGTCTCAATGCACGTTGCCATATTTGCACCGCACACTGGTCCGTGCTGCGCGTGCGTACGCTCTCCCGTGGAGGCGCATACCCGCAATAGCGTGCACTCGCAGGCGCGGTATGCGTATTTACGGTAGAGTTTATGTAGTCGTAGCATGCGACTCATTCGTTACAAATGTTCACAATTAATGTAGTTTATAGATCATGGTCCCTTTGATAGATTCAGAAAGTTTGGTTAAAATACAATGTCCCAGAGCTGAGGAATCCCTCTTTATATCGTACGAAGGGTCTAACAGGAATCATACAGCAGTGTCTGGTACCCATCGGAAGAGTATTTAATTAGCAATATTCCGGTGTTGGTTTGGAGCGTATTAATCGCTCGTGCGAATAGTTATGGACATAAGAAGTTTATGTCCATTTCTATTATTTACACATACTCAGGTATGCGGCGGGAAACCCAGTTTCCCACCCACCTGAGCTGTTGGAAATCGTCACAGCCCACCTGTATGAATCACCCTATGACCTTTTGTTATGATGCAGGGCCGAATTCCTTCGGCCAATGGACAATGGGATTGTAGGACCAGGAGATTGCATTGTGTGTGGGGCATAAATAGGCAGGCCGACCACATCCAGCTCTCACTCTCTCATCAACGGTTATCTGCTGATAGCCGGGAGCTGGATATCGAGGCGCAGGCGATCATACCCTTTGTGCGTAAGTTTCTCTCCGTTATCATTGTCTTTCTGTGAGCCAATCTCTCTCTCTCTCTATCTCTCTCTCTCTATCTCTCTCTCTCCTCTTTTCTCTTATATCTCTCATAGTATTATAGCATTGTATTGTATTGCATTTAGGTCAGAGTAGTATTGTCTTTTTGTAATTTAGTTCTGTGGTTAGGAAGTCTCTGTTATATTGTAGTGTATCATTTGTACTGTTATCCCCTTTTACAAGTATATTAGATATAATACAGTTAATAGGCTTTGGAACCTAAACCAGCATCTGTGTATTCTCTATAGTGTTAAGTGTTCACTTGAGCGTCGGTGACGCTCAAGCAGCTTTGTAGTTAGTCAGGTTACACAAGGTTGCACTTACACCCTGTACTCACATTAAGGTATTCAGTGTATTTCATTGGTATAAGGTTTTAACATAAAGGTATAGTGTTGTGAGCGTCTGCATCGCTGGTGACCTCCTCGTGGTCTCGAGCGTAGGCTACGCTACAGCGAATCATTCCCCTAGACATAACCAATAACGTGTCCTGTGATCACTGGGCCGTGAGCGAACGTGACGCTTGAGCGTCTCGCCTACGGCTTAGCGATCGTTACGCAGATAGCGTACCCATACGGTATTTCTTAAGCAAACAGCGTACAGTGTTCTTAGCTTCATAAAGGGTTGTTTATACGACAAGGGAATTTGGCATTGTCAATTGGGAACTCGTCCTATACTTCTCACATCTGCACTAGGTAGATCAGCAGACATTATCCCCCAGCAAAGGGTGGGAGATTGTCTCATAGTGCTGGCGGGATAAGCGTCTGCTTCGCTTAGATAAAGAGTGCTGAAGGAACCCGGTAACCGGAAGTAAGAACAAAACGCTTGTGTCCTTTTAAAACTGTTTATTTTTCTTTTGTCTTGCGTACGCACGCATATATCTGCATTTTCTGTTTCATTTTCGTATATCACTATTCCTGTTTGCCAAATTTTATAGTTGATAGAAAGTGCTAAAAAGAGATTTGCTGTTATTTCATAGTAGAGGTGATAGTTAAAATATAGAACAAACACACGGTTTGTCTGAGATACAAGGCAGTCAGTGTGGATTGCGGTAGATGATCAGGGATCATCTACATTGATAAAGGTAGAAATTGTGTTACGGTGGATCTTTGTTTTGCGTACACGTGTCCCTAACAAAAGACTTGCGTACGCAATCCAAACGGCAGACGCACGCAGCGTACATTACGCAACGTAGCGTCCGGTTACGCCCACGTAGCTCAAGTTGTGATAAAGTGAAGTAACGCAAAGGCGATAAGTAACGCACAGCGGTAGATAACGCGAAGCGGTAAATAACGCAAATCTATTTTTGGAAAATCTGAAATTTAGTTTAACAGATCCTGCTCCTAATTGGTAACACTGTTGGGCTAAAGACAAATTTCTGCGCAGAAATAGATATAGAAACAAAAGTGTACATGTGTTGAGTGAGTGTGTTTTGTATACAAAAGTTTATATAACTTTAAGGTGGAACCAAAAGGAAAGCCGGGTACTCGTCAAGGGACATACGTGTAAGTGACATATACGGTGGCTAGGGAGGCATCCCTGGTTAAATAATATTTGAGCATTAGAGTATAGCGGACCATAAGGTAACAAGACCAGGAGGTCATAAGGTAACAAGACCAGGAGGTCATAAGGTAACAAGACCAGGAGGTCATAAGGTAACAGGTAAAATAGACAAAGAGGTCCGCTATAAAAGTCCAGTGGCACAACGCCTGGGGTGTTGGTGCAGAACCCATATAGGCCATACAAGCTCTTGCTGAAGGAATCGCGGCCGGAAACATCGATTCCATTGATCTTTCAGTACATGACAAGTAGTGCTCGTGTACTGAACGATTGGACCGCACGTAATTGTGTGCAGTAGTTAGTAATCTGACCTAATACCATTAGAGTAAAGTGGTCACAAACGCTATTTGTACATTCTGACGTGATTTGTGTAATTTTTTATTTTTGGAAGGGAAGTTCGCTGGTCACTCAGGAACTATCCAACAACCGATACTTGCTGGGGAACGCGCCCCAGTAAATAAAGGTTCACAGGGGCCCTAGGTTGGGTACAGCAGCTCTGGTTACAGTGATTGCAGCACAGGCCAACGTGGGCGAGAAGTAAGTGGGGTACTTGATAAACCACCACCGCCGGCCTGCCCAACGACATCTTGGTTTGTTTGTAAGGGTTCGCTGAAAACCTTGAGATAAAGATCCAAGGAGGAATAAGCAACGCCTGCAGATTATGGGGGCCATTTGTTCAGGTAGGGGGCGATCAACCTCGGTTCGGGTTGATTCAGAGAACCGACCAGTTGGGTCGGCACGATATGTAATGTGTGAAAAATACGGTAGTCACACAGAGGTTTTATGTGATGAATGGGAGAGAATGACTGTACAAGACAGGGACAAATTCCCAAGAATAGGTAGCTTCAGTCCAGAAGTGTTACAAAATTTAAGGAGGAGGATAAGTCTCATTGAACCAACGAAGAGACAAAATAAACATTATGAATACTTACAGTTATGGCAACAGGAAAGTGAATTACAAAAAGAGTCTATTGACTTTTCTGACTCTTATCTTGAGAGGAGAGACAGTGGCATCAGGAGAGGGGTTGATTGCGGAGAGAAAGACACAAGGGTGAACAATAAAAACGCTCTTAGCAACTGTAATATAGATTATAAGAATAAGTGTAATAAATGTAACAATGATTATTGTAATACTGTTGAATGTACAACTATTAACCTGTGCAAGCTGCACCCCATGTCAAACCTCCCTCAGGAATACAGACAAGAAAGTGAGCCCAGAACGATGTCGGCACCTCTTCCAGAAGCCATCCTACAAGACATCCAGGTGGACACGACCAAATTGGTAAAGGCAATAATCAAACCCCCTAACGGAGGGTCAGGTGAGGTCGTGTCCACAGGTACGTACAATGTTTTATATCACGCACAAACAAATGTACCCCATATTATAAGACCAAAACAAGGTGATGTAATTGAGTTTAGTCCTGTCAGGGTGATCACAGTCCCCAATGGGAAGACTGACGATCAGGGAACCATTCCCGTCAAGGACAGTGCAATGCGCCATCCCTGGTCCCGGACAGAATTGAGATCAATCATGTCTGATTACCCAGATCCTAGGAAAGATCTAACTGTATGATCAAAGATTCACAGAAGGTATATCAACTCCCTAGACAACGACATAATCATGGTATCCAAGGAATCAGGTAGGTACAGGGAAAGCGGTTGATGGTGATGAGCATCCAAGCGTTTGAGGAGGCATCAAATCAACCAAAACCCCAGGCCATTGGCACATGGAGGAACTTAAGGATTTGTGATCTGTGCAAAAGAGAAGGGCATTGTGCTAGCAACTGTAATAACCCACATAAAGTTAGACCCCCTAGACCAAGAAATGAGCAAAATTACAATACACACCATTATAATCAAGGATCACATAGGCAGGAAAGGTGATTATTAGGAATGGAGACAAGCCTGAAGTAACGGTTAATGAAGTGGGAGGTCATTCACTAAAGACACAGGAATGACCAGGTGAAAAGTTGTAAATGTATTTGTGAAAAATGTTTTTCTCTCCCTCTCTCTATCCCCATCTCTGACTAGTAGTGGTAAGAATTCACACATTGCATACCCACTTGGTCCTTGCAGAAGTCTACCAAACCCCAGCATGACCTCCGCCACAATGTATTTCTGGCCAGATACAGACAGTGGAGTAATGCAGGTGCTGGTGGGGAGGGACTGCTCAAGGAGACCAGTAGACACATAGATATGACAGCCTGATAATCTGACAATGTTTTTCTAATGCTAACAATGTTTTCTTACAATGTTTAAAAATGCTTTGTTTCTCTTTTCTTATTGATGGTTATTGTCGAGTTATGTAATGTATATATGCACATGAATTGTTCTCTATCTCTTTTGTTTTTTTTATTTTCTCTCTCTTCTCACTCATGTTTCCATGGTTTAAAGATGGTATGTCACCCCTCAGTTGGACCAATGGTAATGCCAGATTTTTGCTCCTTACAGAAAGATCGTCGGTTAGGAAGGAATATTGCATCACCAGAATGATCGTTTTTGAAGACTGAGAGACAACACCTTTGAGAGGACAGCAGAACAAGAAGAACAACAAGACGAGAGAACTTATTATCGTAACGAGTTCTCTCCCCCTCAAACTGATTTTCTTATACCCCATTTACAAATTTCTTCTTTTCTCCTCCTGTAAGATGGACTTGCCCCAAGAGACTGTGATATGGATTTTTCCCGTTAACCATGATGTTGACCAGAGCAGTCTGTTTCGGTGAGAGTACCAGTGAGGTCGAGAAAGGATCCAGAAAGGTCCTGATGACTGAGACGGAGGTGTAAATTTCCAATAGCAACCCAATCACCAAGCAAAGGCGAGTACCGGGCACGATCTAACAACCATGTTATTTGTAAACAACTGTGAAGGAATGTTAGTTCAAAAAGAAAGTTGTATCTGTAGGCTCTGTAACAAAGAAATGCCAATCCAGTTTTAATATCCATATGGACCGGCATCCATTGAGTGACTATCACTCTCTAGTGGGTAACGTGTTAAACCAAACAGATTGTTGGGTATGCTCTCAAGTACCTCAGGGTCACAGCAAATCAGGGCTAGTACCATTTCCTTTAACGGTAGGGGAGGTACTTGAGCTAAAGGGTGGGAGACCGGTGGACAGGAGGTTTAATATCTCCAGCCCTCCTAGTTTGAAGCTCCACCAATACCATGTGGATAGGTCCCTCATATGTTTTAACATCTCCAATCCCAGAAAACCGGGAAATTGGGAAGTGTCATGGAGCAACCTTACCATGACCTTTTCACACAGAGCAGATAGAATGCCTACAGATACAGAGCTGGTACGCCACATAGCCAGTAGAGGAAAATCTTTCCGGTATCGATATACCTTAGGAAATAGGATTACTAGAGTTGGAGAGGTATCACCAGGATACTGTGCACATATCATACAAACTGATACGTGCATTAGGCAGATGGAAGAATTAGGGTCAGGAGATTTCACCTGGAAGGTTTGTAACATGGTCATGTCCTTCTCCGTCCCATATGTTCTCCCCGATGATGCATATTTCATATGCGGGAGAAAGGCGTACAAGTGGCTTGCCCCAAACTCTGAAGGATTGTGTTATATTGGAAAAGTATTGCCTGAAGTGATGACTGTTACACATGACAAAATGAAGGACATACACCGTGGTGCCCAAGCTCCTTATACTCACACTCATTACGAGCACCGAGTTAAAAGACAACTGTCAGAAAGGTTAGAGCATCCGGCCTCTGATCTTATCCATGAATCCACCGGGATTCAGGTTCTGGTAGCGTTAGATTTCACTCGTACCGCTCGGGGAGTGATGAATTATAGATACATTTCCGCACTCGCCAATTTGTTAGATAATATCACTGAAATGTATGATGACACGTTTAGATACACTGGAAGAGAACTTCAAGCTTATAAAACAGAACTAGTTCAGCATAGGATGGTTCTTAATTATCTTACAGCAGTAACAGGCGGATATTGTGTTACATTGGCAACACAGTACGGCATAAAGTGTTGCACGTACATCACAAATAGCACCGAGGATCCGGTAGAGGTCATAGACCAAAAGATGGACGATATTCTCCAATTGAAGTGGGAATTTCGTCGAAAACACAATCTCACCCTTGCTGCTGTAGGTAATGAGCTGACTGGTTGGGTGTCATGGTTGAACCCGCGAAATTGGTTCTCCGGTTTAGGAGACTGGGCTCAAGGAGTCATAATGGATGTTGGAAAGTTTCTACTATGTATCTTGGGTGTCGTTATATCGATTGGATTGATATTTAGATGCGGGCAGGCTTTAATGAGGTGCAAGCAAAGTACAAAAGTGATGAGCTTGAGGAGTGAGGAAACCGTAATTAACCTGGATTTGATTTATGACCCAATGATAGAAACCAGGATGTGATGAAAATGCGATTATACGGTCCGTTTCTTTCACCTGTTTTTCTGCTTTTCTCCAAGATACAAAGACCCCCTTGGACGAGGAAGCTGACGAGACGAGATGTATACAGACAACGGATTGACCAAAGAAGAAGATTTGACAACTTTAAATATGGACACTTGATGAACTTTGCCATGGATCCCCAGTTTCCCTAGTATTTTTAAACTCACGCTAGCCCAACATTTTTGTAAATCTGATGGCACTGACAAAGCTTGTTGCTCATGCCTAAGGAGCAAAACAGCGCAAAGAAGACGACTCTCAACAGATACCGAACACAACTTCAACAACAGATGTACATTTCCCTGACATAGAATATCATTGCATTTTTCGTAAGTGTTCTTTATCTTCATCTCTACAACCCTCAGGTAACGACACACATAGACGATAGGGAATACAGGCACAGATATCAGCAACCACATACCTCCCCCATTCATGTATCATCAACTAAAATGTGCATCCCCATTTTGTTACAACCACAGCCGAAATGAGCTCGGTAGAGTTTGACAGCCCATCCACAGACCTGTACCACAGGATAAGAAGGAATTCAAATGTATACTTCGCAATACCTCGAAGCTAGATTTACCACACGTACGGCACGATGATACATGACCCTCCAAACATGGACTCATACACACATGCTTCTACTTTCTCACTAGGTCATACCCTCTTCACACCTACTCCACTCTTCTCCCCTACCCAACCATGGAAATCAATTAACCCCTGACTTACATTTTTCTCCTTAAATGTTTTGTGGCAGTTATTATTGACTGCCAAAGGGTGGACTGTCAAAGTCAGAAAAATGTCTCAATGCACGTTGCCATATTTGCACCGCACACTGGTCCGTGCTGCGCGTGCGTACGCTCTCCCGTGGAGGCGCATACCCGCAATAGCGTGCACTCGCAGGCGCGGTATGCGTATTTACGGTAGAGTTTATGTAGTCGTAGCATGCGACTCATTCGTTACAAATGTTCACAATTAATGTAGTTTATAGATCATGGTCCCTTTGATAGATTCAGAAAGTTTGGTTAAAATACAATGTCCCAGAGCTGAGGAATCCCTCTTTATATCGTACGAAGGGTCTAACAGGAATCATACAGCAGTGTCTGGTACCCATCGGAAGAGTATTTAATTAGCAATATTCCGGTGTTGGTTTGGAGCGTATTAATCGCTCGTGCGAATAGTTATGGACATAAGAAGTTTATGTCCATTTCTATTATTTACACATACTCAGGTATGCGGCGGGAAACCCAGTTTCCCACCCACCTGAGCTGTTGGAAATCGTCACAGCCCACCTGTATGAATCACCCTATGACCTTTTGTTATGATGCAGGGCCGAATTCCTTCGGCCAATGGACAATGGGATTGTAGGACCAGGAGATTGCATTGTGTGTGGGGCATAAATAGGCAGGCCGACCACATCCAGCTCTCACTCTCTCATCAACGGTTATCTGCTGATAGCCGGGAGCTGGATATCGAGGCGCAGGCGATCATACCCTTTGTGCGTAAGTTTCTCTCCGTAATCATTGTCTTTCTGTGAGCCAATCTCTCTCTCTCTCTCTCTCTCTCTCTATCTCTCTCTCTCTATCTCTCTCTCTCCTCTTTTCTCTTATATCTCTCATAGTATTATAGCATTGTATTGTATTGCATTTAGGTCAGAGTAGTATTGTCTTTTTGTAATTTAGTTCTGTGGTTAGGAAGTCTCTGTTATATTGTAGTGTATCATTTGTACTGTTATCCCCTTTTACAAGTATATTAGATATAATACAGTTAATAGGCTTTGGAACCTAAACCAGCATCTGTGTATTCTCTATAGTGTTAAGTGTTCACTTGAGCGTCGGTGACGCTCAAGCAGCTTTGTAGTTAGTCAGGTTACACAAGGTTGCACTTACACCCTGTACTCACATTAAGGTATTCAGTGTATTTCATTGGTATAAGGTTTTAACATAAAGGTATAGTGTTGTGAGCGTCTGCATCGCTGGTGACCTCCTCGTGGTCTCGAGCGTAGGCTACGCTACAGCGAATCATTCCCCTAGACATAACCAATAACGTGTCCTGTGATCACTGGGCCGTGAGCGAACGTGACGCTTGAGCGTCTCGCCTACGGCTTAGCGATCGTTACGCAGATAGCGTACCCATACGGTATTTCTTAAGCAAACAGCGTACAGTGTTCTTAGCTTCATAAAGGGTTGTTTATACGACAAGGGAATTTGGCATTGTCATGGCGCAGAGGGCAGGACCTCCATCTACTTTATTGCGTCCTCCTGTACGTGCCTGGCGCAGTGTCCGGCTTCTATGCGAGCCCTGCGCTCAGGGCTAGACTGGGGGTGTATGGGGGGCTAGAGCTCAGTGTAATGGGGTAGGAGGAGGAGGTATATGGTGGGGCCAGATCTTGGTATAGGGAGTAGTATGGGGGAACAGATATCGGTATAGGGGGTATGAGGGGAGGTATATGGGGGGCAGATCTTGGTACAGAGGGTAGGAGGGAGGTGTATGGGGGCAACAGATATCGGTATAGGGAGTAGGAGGGGTTGTAGGGAAGGATGGAGCAGATCTCAGTATAGGGAGTAGGAGAAAGGGGAATATGGGGGCAGATCTTGGTATATGGAGTAGGGTGGAAGTGTATGGGGGGATAAATCTCAGTATAGGGGGTAGGAGGGGGGGGGGTATATGGAGGGAGGAGATCTTGGTATATGGGGGCAGATCTTGGTATAGGGAGTAGGAAGGGGGTTAAGGGGAAAAGTCTTGGAATAATGGGTAGGAGTGGTAGGTTTATATGGGGGCAGTTCTAGAAACAGGGAGTAGGAAGGGGGTGTATGGGGGGGGGAAACAGATATCGGTATAGGGGGTAGGTAGGGGAGGTATATGGGGGCCAGATCTCAGTATAGAGGGTAAGGAGGAGATATATAGAGGGACAGATCTCAGTATGAGGGGTAGAAGGGGGGTATATGGGGTACAGATCTCGGTAAAGCGGGTAGGAGAAGGGGTATATATGGGCAAATATCGGTATAGGGGGTAGAAGTGGGGGCAGATATCAGTATAGGGTGTATGAGAAGGGGTTTATGGGGGCAGATCTCAGTATAGGGGGTAGGAGAAGGGGTATATGGGGGGCAGATATCGGTATAGGGGGTAGAAGTGGGGGCAGATATCAGTATAGGGTGTAGGAGAAGGTGTTTATGGGGGCAGATCTCAGTATAGGGGGTAGGAGAAGGGGTATATGGGGGGCAGATATCGGTATAGGGGGTAGAAGTGGGGGCAGATATCAGTATAGGGTGTAGGAGAAGGTGTTTATGGGGGCAGATCTCAGTATAGGGGGTAGGAGAAGGGGTATATGGGGGGCAGATATTGGTATAGGGGGTAGAAGTGGGGGCAGATATCAGTATAGGGTGTAGGAGAAGGTGTTTATGGGGGCAGATCTCAGTATAGGGGGTAGGAGAAGGGGTATATGGGGGGCAGATATTGGTATAGGGGGTAGAAGGGGCATGTGGGGGACAGATATCAGTATAGAACAGTGGTTCCCAAACTGTGTGCCGTGGCTCCCTGGGGTGCCTCGGATTGGTGGTCCAGGAGGTATTCAAATTATTTATGGCCAGTATAATAGGCAAAACCAGTGCTGGTGGCTTTCAGTCATAACATATGTGGCCATACAGAAGCAGATCTTGTCCCTCACCACACAACTGACCCTAACGATGACACATAAACACCATCTACGCGATGTAATATTTCTCTGTACATTTCTCAAAAATACATTTTTGGCCTAGGGGGTGCCGTGAAAAAATTCTGATATTCTAGGGCGCCGTGATTCAAAAATGTTTGGAAACCACTGGTATAGGAAAAAGGAGAAGGGGTATATGGGGGCAGATATTGGTATAGGGGGTAGGAGATTGGGTATATGGGGGCAGATATTGGTATAGGAGAAAGGAGAAGGGGTATATGGGAGCAAATATCGGTATAGGGGGTAGGAGAAGGGGTATATGGAGGCAGATATCAGTATGGGGGTAGGAGATGGGGTATATGGGGGCAGATATTGGTATAGGAGAAAGGAGAAGGGGTATATGGGAGCAAATATCGGTATAGGGGGTAGGAGAAGGGGTATATGGAGGCAGATATCAGTATGGGGGTAGGAGATGGGGTATATGGGGGCAGATATCGGTATAGGGGGTAGGACATTGGGTATACGGGGGCAGATATTGGTATAGGGTGTAGGAGAAGGGGTATATGGGGCAGATATCGGTATAGGGGGTAGGAGAAGGGGTATATGGGGCAGATTTCGGTATAGGGGGTAGGAGAAGGGGTATATGGGGCAGATATCGGTATAGGGGGTATGGGGAAGGGGTATATGGGGACAGGTATCGGTATAGGAAAAAGGAGAAGGGGTATATGGGGGCAGATATTGGTATAGGGGGTAGGAGATGGGGTATAAGGGAGCAGATATTGGTATAGGAGAAAGGAGAAGGGGTATATGGGAGCAAATATCGGTATAGGGGGTAGGAGAAGGGGTATATGGAGGCAGATATCGGTATGGGGGTAGGAGATGGGGTATATGGGGGCAGATATCGGTATAGGGGGTAGGACATTGGGTATATGGGGGCAGATATTGGTATAGGGTGTAGGAGAAGGGGTATATGGGGCAGATATCGGTACAGGGGGTAGAAGGTATATGGGGGCAGATATCGGTACAGGGGGTAGAAGGTATATGGGGGCAGATATCGGTATAGAGGGTAGGAGAAGGGGTATATGGGGCAGATATCGGTAAAGGGGGTATGGGGAAGGGGTATATGGGGGCAGATATCGGTATAGGGGGGAGGAGAAGGGGTATATGGGGGCAGATATTGGTATAGGAGAAAGGAGAAGGGGTATATGGGGGCAAATATCGGTATAGGGGGTAGGAGATGGGGTATATGGGGGCAGATATCGGTATAGGGGGTGGGTGATTGGGTATATGGGGGCAGGATATCAGTATAGGTGGAAGGAAAAGGGGTATATGGGGGCAGATATCGGTATAGGGGGTAGGAGAAGGGGTATATTGGGGCATGATAACGGTATAGGGGGTAGAAGAAGGGGTATATGGGGCAAATATCAGTATAGAGGGTAGGAGAAGAGGTATATGGGGGCAGGATATCGGTATAGGGGGAAGGAGAAGGGGTATATGAGGCAGATATCGGTATAGGGGGTAGAAGGGGTATATGTGGCAGGATAACGGTATAGGGGGTAGGAGAAGGGGTATGGGCAGATATCGATATAGGGGGTAGGAGAAGGGGTATATGGGGGCAGATATCGATATAGGGGGTAGGAGAAGGGGTATATGGGGTCAGATATCAGTATACGGGTAGGAGAAGGGGTATATGGGGCAGATATCGGTATAGGGGGTAGGAGAAGGGGTATATGGGGCAAATATCAGTATAGGGGGTAGGAGAGGGGGTATATGGGGCAGATATCAGTATAGGGGGAAGAGAAGGGGTATATAGGGGCAGATATCAGTATAGGGGGTAGGAAGGAGGTATATGAGGGCAGATATTAGTATAGAGGGTAGGAGAAGGGGTATATGGGGGCAGATATCGGTATAGGGGTAGGAGATTGGGTATAAGGGGGCAGATATCGACATAGGGGGTAGGAGAAGGGGTATATGGGGGCAGATATCGATATAGGGGGTAGGATAAGGGGTATATGGGGGCAGATATCATTATAGGGGGTAGGAGAAGGGGTATATGGGGCAGATATCAGTATAAGGGTAGGAGAAGGGATATATGAGCAGATATCGTTATAGGGGGTAGGAGAAGGGGTATATGGGGCAGATATCAGTATAGGGGGAAGAGAAGGGGTATATAGGGGCAGATATCAGTATAGGGGGTAGGAAGGAGGTATATGGGGGCAGATATTAGTATAGAGGGTAGGAGAAGGGGTATATGGGGGCAGATATCTGTATAGGGGTAGGAGATGGGGTATAAAGGGGCAGATATCGACATAGGGGGTAGGAGAAGGGGTATATGGGGGCAGATATCGTTATAGGGGTTAGGAGAAGGGGTATATGTGGCAGGATAACGGTATAGGGGGTAGGAGAAGGGGTATGGGGCAGATATCGATATAGGGGGTAGGAAAAGGGCTATATGGGGGCAGATATCGATATAGGGGGTAGGAGAAGGGGTATATGGGGTCAGATATCAGTATACGGGTAGGAGAAGGGGTATATGGGGCAGATATCGGTATAGGGGGTAGGAGAAGGGGTATATGGGGCAAATATCAGTATAGGGGGTAGGAGAGGGGGTATATGGGGCAGATATTGGTATAGGGGTAGGAGAAGGGGTATATGGGGGCAGATATCAGTATAGGGGGTAGGAAGGAGGTATATGGGTCAGATATCAGTATAGGGGGAAGAGAAGGGGTATATAGGGGCAGATATCAGTATAGGGGGTAGGAAGGAGGTATATGGGGGGCAGATATTAGTATAGAGGGTAGGAGAAGGGGTATATGGGGGCAGGTATAGGGGGTAGGAGATGGGGTATAAGGGGGCAGATATCGACATAGGGGGTAGGAGAAGGGGTATATGGGGGCAGATATCGATATAGGGGGTAGGAGAAGGGGTATATGGGGGCAGATATTATAGGGGGTAGGAGAAGGGGTATATGGGGCAGATATCAGTATAAGGGTAGGAGAAGGGATATATATGGGCAGATATCATTATAGGGGGTAGGAGAAGGGGTATATGGGGCAGATATCAGATAGGGGGTATGGGGAAGGGGTATATGGGGGCAGATATCGGTACAGGGGGTAGGAGGAGGTGTCATACCCTCCAACATGACCGGCCCCACTAGGTACAAAATGCTCTGTTTCTGGACTTCCCTCTTAATTTATTATTGCCATCACCTGTGAAGAAACAGCTTTCTTATCATTTAACTAGTTCAACACAGGTGATGGAAATCATAAATTAAGAGGGAAGTCCAGAAACTGAGCATTTTGTACCTAGTGGGGCGGGTCATGTTGGAGGGTCTGAGGTGTATGGGGGCAGATATCGGTACAGGGGGTAGGAGGAGGTGTATGGGGGCAGATATCGGTACAGGGGGTAGGAGGAGGTGTATGGGGGCAGATATCGGTACAGGGGGTAGGAGGAGGTGTATGGGGGCAGATATCGGTACAGGGGGTAGGAGGAGGTGTATGGGGGCAGATATCGGTACAGGGGGTAGGAGGAGGTGTATGGGGGCAGATATCGGTACAGGGGGTAGGAGGAGGTGTATGGGGGCAGATATCGGTACAGGGGGTAGGAGGAGGTGTATGGGGGCAGATATCGGTATAGGGGGTAGGAGGAGGTGTATGGGGGCAGATATCGGTATAGGGGGTAGGAGGAGGTGTATGGGGGCAGATATCGGTATAGGGGGTAGGAGGAGGTGTATGGGGGCAGATATCGGTACAGAGAGTAGGAGGAGGTGTATGGGGGCAGATATCGGTATAGGGGTAGGAGGTGGTGTATGGGGGCAGATATTGGTATAGGGGTAGAAGGAGGTGTATGGGGGCAGATATCGGTACAGGGGGTAGGAGGAGGTGTATGGGGCAGATATCGATATAGGGGGTAGGAGGAGGTGTATGGGGGCAGATATCGGTGTAGGAGGAGGTGTATGGGGGCAGATATCGGTATAGGGGGTAGGAGGAGGTGTATGGGGGCAGATATCGGTACAGGGGGTAGGAGGAGGTGTATGGGGGCAGATATCGGTACAGGGGGTAGGAGGAGGTGTATGGGGGCAGATATCGGTACAGGGGGTAGGAGGAGGTGTATGGGGGCAGATATCGGTACAGGGGGTAGGAGGAGGTGTATGGGGGCAGATATCGGTACAGGGGGTAGGAGGAGGTGTATGGGGGCAGATATCGGTACAGGGGGTAGGAGGAGGTGTATGGGGGCAGATATCGGTATAGGGGGTAGGAGGAGGTGTATCGGGGCAGATATCGGTATAGGGGTAGGAGGAGGTGTATGGGGGCAGATATCGGTATAGGGGGTAGAAGGAGGTGTATGGGGCAGATATCGGTACAGGAGGTAGGAGGAGGTGTATGGGGGCAGATATCGGTATAGGGGGTAGGAGGAGGTGTATCGGGGCAGATATCGGTATAGGGGTAGGAGGAGGTGTATGGGGGCAGATATCGGTATAGGGGTAGAAGGAGGTGTATGGGGGCAGATATCGGTATAGGGGTAGAAGGAGGTGTATGGGGGCAGATATCGGTACAGGGGGTAGGAGGAGGTGTATCGGGGCAGATATCGGTATAGGGGTAGGAGGAGGTGTATGGGGGCAGATATCGGTACAGGGGGTAGGAGGAGGTATATGGGGGCAGATATCGGTATAGAGCACAGGTTCTCAAACTCAGTCCTCAGGACCCCACCCGGTGCATGTTTTGCAGGTCTCCTCACAGAATCACAAGTGACATAATTAACTCCACCTGTGGACCTTTTAAAATGTGTCAGTGATTAATTAATACACCTGTGCACCTGCTGGGTTACCTGCAAAACATGCACTGTGTGGGGTCCTGAGGACCGAGTTTGAGAACCACTGGTATAGAGGGTAGGAGGAGGTGTATGGGGGCAGATATCGGTATAGGGGGTAGGAGGAGGTGTATGGGGGCAGATATCGGTACAGGGAGTAGGAGGAGGTGTATGGGGGCAGATATCAGTATAGGGGGTAGGAGGAGGTGTATGGGGGCAGATATCGGTACAGGGGGTAGGAGGAGGTGTATGGGTGCAGATATCGGTATAGGGGGTAGGAGGAGGTGTATGGGGGCAGATATCGGTGTAGGAGGAGGTGTATGGGGGCAGATATCGGTATAGGGGGTAGGAGGTGGTGTATGGGGGCAGATATCGGGGTAGGAGGAGGTGTATGGGGGCAGATATCGGTATATAGGAGCAGTTACCGGTCTCGGTGCTGTCTCCTCTGCGCTGAGATCCCGTTTCTATGGAAGCAGCCGGTGACGTCAGCAGATAGCGCCCCACTACGTCACATGAGCGCGACACGGAGACTCCCGTTACCTGGCAACAGCTCTAACAGAAGTGACGTCACGTTACCCGGCAACAGCAGCGACGCCCGGACCCCGGGACCCGGACACCCGACAGCGGCCCCATGAGCAGCAAGGCCGGGACATCGAGACAGGTGACCATAGCCAAGATACCCCCTGTATATTATATATACCCCCTATACTCACTGATACCCCCTGTATATTATATATATACCCCCTATACACACTGATACCCCCTGTATATTATATATATACCCCCCTATACACACTGATACCCCCTGTATATTATATATATACCCCCCAATACACACTGATACCCCCTGTATATTATATATACCCCCTATACACACTGATACCCCCTGTATATTATATATATACCCCCTATACTCACTGATACCCCCTGTATATTATATATATACCCCCTATACACACTGATACCCCCTGTATATTATATATATACCCCCTATACACACTGATACCCCCTGTATATTATATATATACCCCCTATACACACTGATACCCCCTGTATATTATATATATATACCCCCTATACACACTGATACCCCCTGTATATTATATATATATACCCCCTATACACACTGATACCCCCTGTATATTATATATATACCCCCTATACACACTGATACCCCTATATTTTATATATATATATATATATACCCATATACACACTGATACCCCCTGTATATTATATATACCCCTTATACACACTGATACCCCCTGTATATTATATATATACCCCCCTATACACACTGATACCCCCTGTATATTATATATACCCCCTATACTCACTGATACCCCCTGTATATTATATATACCCCTATACACACTGATACCCCCTGTATATTATATATATACCCCCCTATACACACTGATACCCCCTGTATATTATATATACCCGCTATACACACTGATACCCCCTGTATATTATATATATATATATATATATACCACCCTATACACACTGATACCCCCTGTATATTATATATATACCCCCTATACACACTGATACCCCCTGTATATTATATATATACCCCCTATACACACTGATATCCCCTGTATATTATATATATACCCCCTATACACACTGATACCCCCTGTATATTATATATATACCCCCCTATACACACTGATACCCCCTGTATATTATATATATATATACCCCCTATACACACTGATACCCCCTGTATATTATATATATATATGCCCCCCTATACACACTGATACCCCCTGTATATTATATATATATATATATATATACCCCCTATACACACTGATACCCCCTGTATATTATATATATACCCCCCTATACACACTGATACCCCCTGTATATTATATATATCCCCCTCTACACACTGATACCCCCTGTATATTATATATATACTTCCCTATACACACTGATACCCCCTGTATATAATATATATATATACCCCCCTATACACACTGATACCCCCTGTATATTATATATATACTTCCCTATACACACTGATACCCCCTGTATATTATATATATACCCCCTATACACACTGATACCCCCTGTATATTATATATATATATACCCCCCTATACACACTGATACCCCCTGTATATTATATATATCAGTGGCGTGCAGTGAGGTCAGTGACTGGTGAGGCACTGCAGCCATAATGTCCGCCGAATCCTGCCGATGACCCCTACTGCCGACGAGCCAATGCCCGCTACTGCCCCTGTGGCGATGCCTGCTGCCACCGCCAATGGCTTACAAACTCGCCCACCATCAACTGACCCAGCCCTCCGTCACTAATTTGCATCTCAGTCCGATGCCGCCACTGCCACCAATGCCCGCTGCCTGCCTGCTCATCATACTTGTGATATATTGAACATTTTTATAGAAAAAAAATAATTAGTGTTTGGGACTGGGAAGGGAGTGGGAGGAGGACATGAATGCGATTTTGTTGTCCAGGGCTTCCATTAGTCAAATTACGACGCATAGTAGCACCACTTACACAAATTACGCCAGGCAGAGCTCCCTTTTACACATTATGGCAGGTACAGCCTCTTATTACACATTACGGCAGGTAGAGTCCCCTTTTACACATTACGGCAGGTAGAGTCCCCTTTTACACATTACGGCAGGTAGAGTCCCCTTTTACACATTACGGCAGGTACAGCCTCTTATTACACATTACGGCAGGTAGAGATCCTTTTTTTACATTACGGCAGGTACAGCCCCCCGATTACACATTACAGCAGGTAGAGCCAGTGGCGGAACTAGCGAGCGGTGGGCCCAGGTGCGACAAAATGCTTTGGACACCCCCCCCCCCCCCCCCCCATCCCGTCCAAGTCCACCCCCTCACCCCTGGAGAGGATCTGGTGAGGGGGACCTGCTCAGGGCCAGGGAAATGGATACCTAGCAACAGTGCCGTAACTAGACATTTTAGCACTGTGTGCAAGAAACGGCATCAGAGCCCCACCTTTACGTAAAACAGGGGCAGTGCGCGCCGCAGTCGCGTGCAAGAGATATAGGGCGTGGCTTTGTGGGGAAGGGGTGTGGCCACAAAATAATACCAATTCTTATAACGGTGCACAGTAGTCTCCATTATTCAAATTACGCCGCACAGTAGCACCACTACACCAGGTAGAGGCCCTTTTACACATTACGGCAGACAGCGTCCCCTTTTCTCTGACGTCCTAAGTGGATGCTGGGACTCCGTAAGGACCATGGGGAATAGCGGCTCCGCAGGAGACTGGGCACAACTAAAGAAAGCTTTAGGACTACCTGGTGTGCACTGGCTCCTCCCACTATGATCCTCCTCCAGACCTCAGTTAGAATCTTGTGCCCGGCTGAGCTGGATGCACACTAGGGGCTCTCCTGAGCTCCTAGAAAGAAAGTATATTTAGGTTTTTTATTTTACAGTGAGATCTGCTGGCAACAGACTCACTGCAGCGAGGGACTAAGGGGAGAAGAAGCGAACCTACCTGACTGGAGATAGTTTGGGCTTCTTAGGCTACTGGACACCATTAGCTCCAGAGGGATCGAACACAGGCCCAGCCTCGGTCGTCCGGTCCCGGAGCCGCGCCGCCGTCCCCCTTACAGAGCCAGAAGCAATAAGTGGTCCTGAAAATCGGCGGCAGAAGACCTCGCTCTTCAACAAGGTAGCGCACAGCACTGCAGCTGTGCGCCATTGCTCCTCATGCACACCTCACACTCCGGTCACTGATGGGTGCAGGGCGCTGGGGGGGGGGGGGCGCCCTGAGCAGCAATATAAACACCTTGGCTGGCAAATCATCACAATATATAGTCCCAGGGCTATATATGTGATAAATTACCCCTGCCAGAATTCCTGAAAAAAGCGGGAGAAAAGTCAGCCGAAAAAGGGGCGGGGCTAACTCCCTCAGCACACTGGCGCCATTTTTTCTTCACAGTGCAGCTGGAAGACAGCTCCCCAGGCTCTCCCCTGTAGTTTTCAGGCTCAAAGGGTTAAAAAGAGAGGGGGGGCACTAAATTTAGGCGCAATATGTGTATACAAGCAGCTATTGGGGGAAAAATCACTCAGTTATAGTGTTAATCCCCACATTATATAGCGCTCTGGTGTGTGCTGGCATACTCTCTCTCTGTCTCCCCAAAGGACTTTGTGGGGTCCTGTCCTCAGTCAGAGCATTCCCTGTGTGTGTGCGGTGTGTCGGTACGGCTGTGTCGACATGTTGCATGAGGAAGGTTACGTGGAGGCGGAGCAGAGGCCGATAAATGGGATGTCGCCCCCTGTAGGGCCGACATCAGAGTGGATGGATAGGTTGAAGGTATTAACCGACAATGTCAACTCCTTACATAAAAGGCTGGATGACGTAACAGCTGTGGGACAGCCGGCTTCTCAGCCCGCGCCTGCCCAGGCGTCTCAAAGGCCATCAGGGGCTCAAAAAACGCCCGTTACCTCAGATGGCAGACACAGATGTCGACACGGAGTCTGACTCCAGTGTCGACGAGATTGAGACATATACACAATCCACTAGGAACATCCGTTACATGATCTCGGCAATGAAAAATGTGTTACGCATTTTCTGACATGAACCCAAGTACCACATAAAAGGAGTTTTATGTTTGGGGAGAAAAAGCAGCCAGTGTTTTGTTCCCCCATCAGATGAGTGAATGAAGTGTGTAAAGAAGCGTGGGTTTCCCCCGATAAGAAACTGGTAATTTCTAAAAAGTTACTGATGGCGTACCCTTTCCCGCCAGAGGATAGGTCACGTTGGGAGATATCCCCTAGGGTGGATAAGGCGCTCACACGTTTGTCAAAAAAGGTGGCACTGACGTCTTAGGATACGGCCACTTTGAAGGAGCCTGCTGATAAAAAGCAGGAGGCTATCCTGAAGTCTGTATATACACACTCAGGTACTATACTGAGACCTGCAATTGCCTCAGCATGAATAGTGCTGCTGCAGCGTGGTCTGATACCCTGTCAATATTAATACCCTAGACAGAGATAATATTTTGCTAACATAGAGCATATTAAAGACGTCGTCTTATATATGAGGGATGCACAGAGGGATATTTGCCGGCTGGCATCCAGAATTAAGGCAATGTCCATTCTGCCAGGAGGGTATTAGAGACCCGGCAGTGGACAGGTGATGCTGACTTTAAAAGGCACATGGAGATTCTGCCTTATAAGGGTGAGGAATTGTTTGGGGATGGTCTCTGGGACCTCGTATCCACAGCAACAGCTGGGAAGAAATTTTTTTACCTCAGGTTTCCTCACAGCCTAAGAAAGCACCGTATTTTCAGGTACAGTCCTTTCGGCTTCAGAAAAGCAAGCGGGTCAAAGGCGCTTCCTTTCTGCACAGAGACAAGGGAAGAAGGAAAAAGCTGCACCAGACAGCCAGTTCCCAGGATCAAAAATCTTCCCCCGCTTCCTCTGAGTCCACCGCATGACGCTGGGGCTCCACAGGTGGAGACAGGTGCGGTGGGGGCGCGTCTCGGGAACTTCAGGGACCAGTGGGCTTGCCCACAGGTGGATCCCTAGGCTCTGCAAGTAGTATCACAGGGATACAAGCTGGAGTTCGAGGCGACTCCCCCTCGCCGTTACCTCACATCAGCCTTGCCTGCTGCCCTCGGAGAAAGGGAGGTAGTACTGGCGGCAATTCACAAGCTGTACTTCCAGCAGGTGAAATCAAGGTACCCCTCCTTCAACAAGGCCGGGGTTACTATTCCAAACTGTTTGTGGTACCGAAACCATACGGTTCGGTGAGACCCATTCTAAAATTGAAATCCTTGAACACTTATATACGAAGGTTCAAGTTCAAAATGGAATCGCTCAGGGCGATTATTGCAAGCCGGGAGAATTTCATGGTATCACTGGACATCAAGGATGCTTACCTGCATGTCCCTATTTACCCTCCTCACCAGGAGTACCTAAAAATTGTGGTACAGGTTTGTCATTACCAATTCCAGACGTTGCCGTTGGTCTGTCCCCGGCACCGAGGGTATTTACCAAGGTAATGGCCGAAATAATTATCCCGTACTTGGACGATCTCCTTATAAAGGCGAGGTCCAGGGAGCAGTTGTTCGTCGGAGTAGCACTATCTCGGGAAGTGCTACAACAGCATGGCTGGATTCTGAATATTCCAAAGTCGCAGCTGGTTCCTACGACGCGTCTACTGTTCCTGGGTATGGTTCTTGTGACAGGACGATACCGTACGAAAGCACTCGCAGCTTCCGCGTCCCGTTGACTGCGCACAGAATGGAAGGTCAAGCCGCACGAGGCCTGACCACATAGGGGATTCCCGCTTACCGTCAGTAACCGCCTGTTACTGACTCCACCCACTGCGCTGTGGGCGGGTTCTCGCTGCCACCACCAAACTCCTAACCTGCCGTGGCGTTTGGAACCACGGTTCTGCTCTGTATGTGCCGACGCACTGCTTTACCACACCTGTGTGGTGTCGACGAATCCCCACTAGCCACTTGCTAGGCCTCTACCGGTAGCTGGCGGAAGGCGGAGCTTGGAGACGTCAGGTGCTTCCCTGGACAGCCGGAGAACGGGGCTAGGTTTGGCCTAACCCTGTTGGTCACAAGATGAAGCAGTCTTCTTGAGGCAAAGGTGTTTTATTGCTCAAAAACCTTGAAAAAGGCTCCTCCCTATTGCTAGGGGCAACAGCATACAATTAAGATGTTTCAGCAGAAGAAGATGTTACAATACACACTCCTATGGGCCAACTGCCCTCCTTTTATCCCTCTCCAAGACCCTCTACCACAGGGGGTAAGCCCGCCCTGTGGTGTACAACCAATCAATGTTTACCCATGAGCTGTGCATGCTCTGGACTCATGCACACCTAACATTGTCCCCAATGGACAGTGGGGAGTGGCCGGTCTCCTTTGTCTCTCCCATCTGGGAGAGCAGGCTACTCCCACGGTGCCGTTCAGTCTGGCTGGGGGGAAGTTTTTCCCTCCTAAACTGACTTCCAGAAACCTGCCCGGGACCCCTCTCACTGCCTGCAGCCTGGATTTGGGCTCCAGAGCTGGGCAGCCTGGCTCCCCGGTCCAGGTCTCTGGTTCACTACGGCTGATCTCCATGGAGCTCCAAGAAACCCCTCAGCTTGTTCTATAGCTGAGCTGCTTCTCTTTCTCCCTGTCCCTATTGGAACTGTGAGGCTGGATGGGAATGCATTCCGTTTTTAGGGAAAAGGTCTGGGAGAATCCATCAGCCTGCACAGCTATGGATTCCCCCCTCCTGGGACACACAATCAAGTAAGTGCATTTTATCTTTAAATACATTACATTTTTGAATCACACTGTACATTTCCCTTTGTTAAATATACACTGAGCCTGTGCCCTGCACAGGCTCTACATACTCAGGCACTGCAGTGCCTTCCCTAGCCCTGCAGCCTGGCTGCGAGGGCTCTCTGTGTGCTGGAGGTATGGGGCTGGCTTCCCCCATCCTCCAGCCTGCTTTTCTGCCTCTGGGGTTCCAGGGAGCTGGCTCTCCCTGTCCCCCCAGGGTGGCACTAATCAGTGGCCTCGCCGCACGCAGCGGCGCACCCCCCTGTACCATAAGCCCGGCGGACCGGGACACTTGTCCCGGCCGCCGTGACCCTGGCTTGTTTCAGCGCTGAGGCGCCGGGAGCGTAGCTCCCGGACCCCAGCGCTCACCATCCTGCTGGCCCGCCTAATGTGCCCACGCCGCTAGGGAGCCGGCTAGCCCGGTCCCCCATGAGCGGCGCCTGTCTGTTGGCCTCGCTGCAGCGTCCGGCGGGGAGCCGGGCTGCAGCGCACCCCCCTCGCCGCCTAGCAGCCTGGGACGTCCGTCCCGGCTGCTGCGGCTGGCCACCCGTGCTGTGCTGAGGCGCTGGGAGCAGAGCTCCCGGCCCCCAGCGGCGGCTCTCACATAGAGCACTGCAGCGGGAGCCGAGCTCCCAGCCGCAGCGCTCACCCTTCTCCCCGGCGCGCACACTCCAGGGCGCCCGGGGCTACACTGACCGCTGCCGGGAGCGGAGCTCCCGGACTCCGGCGGTCAGAGGCTGCCTCCTCTCCCCCGGCGCGCACACTCTGCTGAGCGCGCCGGGGGCTGTCCTCCCTGCCGTGGTCTCCGGAGGGGTCCGGGACCACGGCACATTTAAAAATACATAAAAATACATTTTTAAAACACGGCGCCTAGCGCCCGCAATGCAATTCAAATTTGGCGCCAAGAGCCCCTTTGTCTTGGCAAATGGCGCCGGGCACTAAGGATTAACCCCTTCAGTGCCAGGGCGGCCATTTGCCTCGTGGCTGGGGGCTCTCCGGCCACAGTTCTGGACACAGAACAAGAAAAAAGGGTTTCTCCCGGAGGAGAAGTCCAAGGAGTTGTCGTCTCTAGACCGAGACCTCCTAATACAAATACAGGTGTCGGTGCATCAATGCAAGCGAGCCCTGGGAAAGATGGTAGCTTCTTACGAAGAAATTCCATTCGGCAGGTTCCATGCAAGGATCTTCCAGTGGGATCTGTTGGACAAGTGGTCCGGGTCGCATCTTCAGATGCATCGGCGGATAACCCTGTCTCCAAGGGCCAGGGTGTCGCTATGGTGGTAGCTGCAGAGTGCTCATCTTCTAGAGGGCCGCAGATTCGGCATACAGGACTGGGTCCTGGTTACCACGGATGCCAGCCTTCGAGGCTGTGGGGCAGTCACACAGGGAAGAAACTTCCAAGGACTATGGACAAGTCAGGAGACTTCCCTACACAAAAATATTCTGGAACTAAGGGCCATTTACAATGCCCTAAGTCAGGCTAGACCCCTGCTTCAACACCGGCCGGTGCTGATCCAGTCAGACAACATCACGGCGGTCGCTCATGTAAACCGACAGGGCGGCACGAGAAGCAGGATGGCGATGGCAGAAGCCACAAGGATTCTCCGATGGGCGGAAAATCATGTGTTAGCACTGTCAGCAGTGTTCATTCCCGGAGTGGACAACTGGGAAGCAGACTTTCTCAGCAGACATGACCTCCACCCGGGAGAGTGGGGACTTCATCTAGAAGTCTTCCAAATTATTGTACACCGTTGGGAAAGGCCACAGGTGGACATGATGGCGTCCCGCCTCAACAAAAAGCTAAAAAGATATTGCGCCAGGTCAAGGGCCCCTTAGGCGATAGCTGTGGACGCTCTGGTAACACCGTGGGTGTACCAGTCGGTGTATGTGTTCCCTTTTCTGCCTCTCATACCCAGGGTAATGAGAATAATAAGAAGGAGAGGATTAAGAACTATACTCATTGTTCCGGATTGGCCAAGAAGAGTTTGGTACCCAGAACTCCAAGAAATGATCTCAGAGGACCCATGGCCTCTGCCGCTCAGACAGGACCTGCTGCAGCAGGGGGCCTGTCTGTTCCAAGACGTACCGCGGCTGCGTTTGACGGCATGGCGGTTGAACGCCGGATCCTGAAGGAAAAGGGCATTCCGGAGGAAGTTATCACTACGCTAATTAAAGCTAGGAAAGAAGTTAGCGCAAACCATTATCACCGCATATGGCGGAAATATGTTGCGTGCTGTGAGGCCAGGAAGGCCCCAACGGAGGAATTTCAGCTAGGTCGATTTCTGCACTTCCTACAGTCAGGGGTGACTATGGGCCTAAAATTGGGTTCCATTAAGGTCCAGATTTCGGCTCTATCGATTTTCTTCCAAAATAGAACTGGCTTCACTGCCTGAAGTTCAGACTTTTGTTAAGGGAGTGCTGCATAGTCAGCCCCCGTTTGTGCCTCCAGTGGCACTGTGGGATCTCAACGTGGTGTTGGATTTCCTGAAGTCGCATTGGGTTGAGCCACTTAAATCCGTGGAGTTAAAATACCTCACGTGGAAAGTGGTCATGCTGTTGGCCTTGGTGTCGGCCAGGCGTGTATCAGAATTGGCGGCTTTATCATGCAAAAGCCCTTATCTGATTTTTTTATATGGATAGGGCGGAATTGAGGACTCGTTCCCAATTCCTTCCTAAGGTGGTATCAGTGTTTCATGTGAACCAACCTATTGTGGTGCCTGCGGCTACTTGGGACTTGGAGGATTCCAAGTTACTGGACGTAGTCAGGGCCCTGAAAAATATATGTTTCCAGGACGGCTGGAGTCAGGAAAACTGACTCGCTATTTATCCTATATGCACCCAACAAGCTGGGTGCTCCTGCTTCTAAGCAGACTATTGCTCGCTGGATCTGTAGCACGATTCAACTTGCACATTCTGCGGCTGGACTGCCGCACCCTAAATCTGTAAAAGCCCATTCCACGAGGAAAGGGGCTCTTCTTGGGCGGCTGCCCGAGGGGTCTCGGCTTTACAATTTTGCCGAGCTGCTACTTGGTCGGGTTCAAACACTTTTGCAAGAGTCTACAAGTTTGATACCCTGGCTGAGGAGGACCTAGAGTTTGCTCATTCGGTGCTGCAGAGTCATCCGCACTCTCCCGCCCGTTTGGGAGCTTTGGTATAATCCCCATGGTCCTTACGGAGTCCCAGCATCCACTTAGGACGTCAGAGAAAATAAGATTTTACTCACCGGTAAATCTATTTCTCGTAGTCCGTAGTGGATGCTGGGCGCCCATCCCAAGTGCGGATTGTCTGCAATACTTGTATATAGTTATTGCCTAACTAAAGGGTTATTGTTGAGCCATCTGTTGAGAGGCTCAGTTATATTTCATACTGTTAACTGGGTATAGTATCACGAGTTATACGGTGTGATTGGTGTGGCTGGTATGAGTCTTACCCGGGATTCAAAATCCTTCCTTATTGTGTCAGCTCTTCCGGGCACAGTATCCTAACTGAGGTCTGGAGGAGGGGCATAGAGGGAGGAGCCAGTGCACACCAGATAGTACCTAATCTTTCTTTTAGAGTGCCCAGTCTCCTGCGGAGCCGTCTATTCCCCATGGTCCTTACGGAGTACCCAGCATCCACTACGGACTACGAGAAATAGAATTACCGGTGAGTAAATTCTTATTTTTCCTCGTCACCCTTTCCCCGGTGTTACCCACTCTTCCTCTCACTGTCACCCTCTCTCTGTCACCCACTGCCTCTCCGTCTCCCACTATGTTTCCTTCATCCACTGCCTCTCCCCTGCGTCACTATAAACCCATCACCCTCTCTCTCGTGTCACCCGCTGCCTCTCCAAAGTGTCAACCTCTTCCCGTCTTACGAATACGATGTTCCCTTTGAGGCTATGACCCTTGTTGCTAGGTCATGCCCTTGTTGTTAGGCCACGCACACCTTCATGGACCGCACGCCTTGGGCATGCACAAGGTGCCCCCCCTGTCATTTTTTCCTGGATCCGCCCCTGTGTGAGAGGGTGTCTCCGTCGACAACGCCGACACCTGTTTGGATATGTGTAAGTGCTAAGGTGAATTTATTGCACAAAAGATTAGAGAACAGACGGGAAATCTACCCATGTCTGTCCCTAAGGCGCAGAGACCTTCAGAGTCTCACAATGCTCACTATCCAAAATAATAGACACTGCTATCGACACGGAGTTTGACTCCAGTGTCGACTACGATAATGCAAAGTTACAGCCAAAATGGCAGAAAAGTATTCAATATATGATTATTGTAATAAAAGATGATTTGCATATCACTGATGACTCATCTGTCCCTGACACAAGGGTACACATGTTTAAGGGGAAGAAAGCTGAGGTAAATTTCCCTCCTCTCATGAGGAAAAAGAGCGGGAATCTCCAGACAAGAGACTGCAGTTTCCCACAAAGAATTCTCAGGCAGTATCCTTTCCCCACTAGGGCCAGGATGTGATGGGAATCTTCCCCTAGGGTGTCACGTTTGCCCAAAGGGTAGCCCTAGCTATTCTCAGGGATCCTGCAGATAGCGTGCACATTTTGATACACTACTCAGATCGGCGATTGTGTCGGCATGGGTTTATAGCGCTGTAGCGGCGTGGACAGGTACCTTATCAGCAGAAATTGAGACCCTAGGATGTATGTATATATATATATATATGTATTAAAGATGCTGTCTTAAGAGATATATATCATAAAACATGCCCAAAGAGACATGAGTATACTGGGTCCTAGAGGCAAAGCTATGTCGATTTCTGCTTGACGTATCCTGTAGAATATGCAATGGACAGATGATGCCAACTTAAGTGGCATATGGAAGGCTGAGGATTGTGTGGAGAAGGGTTCTCGGACCTGGTCTCCACAGCTATAGCTGGTAATTCTGATATTTTGCCGTATATTCCTGCACAGCCTAGGAAAGCACGTCATTATCAAATGCAGCCTTTCGTACAAAGAAACAAGAAGTCCGAGGTGCGTCCTTTCTTGCCAGAGGCGGGGGCAGAGGAAACCAGCTGCACAACACAGCTAGTTCCCAGGAACAGAGGTCCTCCCCGGCCTCTACGAAAAGCAGCTCAGTGACACATAAGGTTTGGTCACTGATCTACTGTGGATAGGGACCTGGGTTCGGATCCCGGCTTCCACTGCATGTCGCTGGGGCTCCACAGGCAGAGCTAGGCCCGGTGGGGGCACGCTTTCGTAAGTTCAGCCACAAGTGGGTTCACTCCCTGTTAGATCCCTGGGTAATAGATATTGTGTCTCAGGGATACAAGCTGGACTTTGAGAAGATGCCTCCTCACTGACTGCCCTGCCGGATTCCCCCCCCCCCCCCCCCCCCCCCCGAGAGGGAAACAGGGTTAACTGCAATTCACAAATTGTATCTTCAACAGGTGGTGGTCAAGGTTCCCCTCCTTCAACAAGGAGGGGGTTATTATTCGACCATGTTGTAGTCCCGAAAACCAGATGGTTCGGTCAGACCCATATTGAATTTAAAATCCCTGAACATATACTTGAAAAGTTCAAGTTCAAGATGGAATCGCTCAGAGCGGTCATCGCAAGGGAGGGGGACTTTATGGTGTCTCTGGACATAAAGGATGCTTACCTTCGTGTCCCCGTTATCCACCTCATCAGGAGTACCTCAGATTTGTGGTACAGGATTGTCATTACCAATTCCAGACGTTGCCGTTTGGTCTGTCCACGGCACCGAGAATATTTACCAAGGTAATGGCAGTAATGATGGTGCTCCTGCGAAAGCAAGGAGTCACAATTTTCCCATACTTGGACGAGCTCCTCATGAAGGCGAGGTCCAGAGAGCAGTTGCTGATTAGTGTAGCACGCTCTCGGGAAGTGTTACAACAGCACGGCTGGATTCTGAGTATTCCAAGGTCGCAGCTGATTCCTACGATGCGTCTGCCCTTCCTGGGCATGATTCTGGACACAGACCAGAAGAAGGTTTTTCTCCCGACGGAGAAGGCTCAGGAACTCATGACACTGGTCAGAGACTTCTTAAAACCAAAACAGGTGTCGGTGCATCACTGCACGAAAGTCCTGGGAAAGATGGTGGCGTCATACGAGGCCATACCCTTCGGCAGGTTCCATGCGAGGACCTTTTCAACGGGATCTGTTGGACAAGTGGTCCGGATCGCATCTACAGATGCATCGGCTGATCACCCTATCCCCCAGGGCCAGGGTGTCTCTTCTGTGGTGGCTGCAGAGTACTCACCTTCTCGAGGGCCGCAGGTTCGGCATTCAGGACTGGGTCCTGGTGACCACGGATGCAAGCCTCCGAGGGTGGGGGGCAGTCACTCAGGGAAGAAATTTCCAGGGGCTGTGGTCAAGTCAGGAGACTTGTCTGCACATCAATATCCTGGAACTAAGGGCCGTTTACAACGCCCTGAGTCAAGCGGAGCCTCTGCTTCGCGACCAACCGGTGCTGATTCAGTCAGACAACATCACCGCAGTGTCTCATGTAAACCGCCAGGGCGGCACAAGAAGCAGGGTGGCGATGGCAGAAGCCACCAGAATTCTTCGCTGGGCGGAGAATCACGTGCAAGCACTGTCAGCAGTGTTCATTCCGGGAGTGGACAACTGGGAAGCAGACTTCCTCAGCAGTCACGACCTCCACCCGGGAGAGTGGGGACTTCATCAAGAAGTCTTCACACAGATTACAAATCGATGGGAACTGCCACAGGTGGACATGATGGCATCCCGCCTCAACAAAAAGCTACAAAGGTATTGCGCCAGGTCAAGAGACCCTCAGGCGATAGCTGTGGACGCACTAGTGACACCGTGGGTGTTCCAGTCGGTTTATGTGTTTCCTCCTCTTCCTCTCATTCCCAAGGTGCTGAGAATCGTAAGGAAAAGAGGAGTGAGAACAATACTCATTGTTCCGGATTGGCCAAGAAGGACTTGGTATCCGAAACTGCAAGAAATGCTCACAGAGGACCCATGGCCTCTGCCTCTCAGACAGGATCTGTTGCAACAGGGGCCCTGTCTGTTCCAAGACTTACCGCGGCTGCGTTTGACGGCATGGCGGTTGAACGCCGGATCCTAGCAGAGAAAGGCATTCCGGATGAAGTTATTCCTACGCTGATAAAGGCTAGGAAGGACGTGACAGCAAAACATTATCACCGTATATGGCGAAAATATGTTGCTTGGTGTGAGGCCAGGAATGCCCCTACGGAGGAATTCCAGCTGGGCCGTTTCCTTCACTTCCTACAGTCAGGAGTGACTATGGGCTTAAAATTAGGGTCCATTAAGGTCCAGATTTCGGCCCTATCCATTTTCTTTCAAAGAGAACTGGCTTATCTTCCTGAAGTTCAGACGTTTGTAAAGGGAGTGCTGCATATTCAGCCCCAGTTTGTGCCCCCAGTGGCACCTTGGGATCTTAACGTGGTGTTGAGTTTCCTGAAATCTCACTGGTTTGAGCCACTTGAGACCGTGGAGTTAAAATATCTCACGTGGAAGGTGATCATGCTATTGGCTTTAGCTTCGGCTAGGCGTGTGTCAGAATTGGCGGCTTTGTCATGTAAAAGCCCCTATCTGGTTTTCCATATGGACAGGGCAGAATTACGGACTCGTCCGCAATTTCTGCCGAAGGTGGTGTCATCTTTTCATTTGAACCAACCTATTGTGGTGCCTGCGGCTACTCGTGATTTGGAGGATTCCAAGTTACTAGATGTAGTCAGGGCTTTGAAGATTTATGTAGCCAGAACGGCTGGAGTCAGGAAAACTGACTCGCTGTTTATCCTGTATGCATCCAACAAGCTGGGTGCTCCTGCTTCAAAGCAGACTATTGCTCGCTGGATCTGTAACACGATTCAGCAGGCTCATTCTGCGGCTGGTTTGCCGCATCCAAAATCAGTGAAAGCCCATTCCACAAGGAAAGTGGGCTCTTCTTGGGCGGCTGCCCGAGGGGTCTCGGCATTACAACTTTGCCGAGCAGCTACTTGGTCGGGTTCAAACACTTTTGCAAAATTCTACAAGTTTGATACCCTGGCTGAGGAGGACCTTGTGTTTGCTCATTCGTGCTGCAGAGTTATCCGCACTCTCCTGCCCGTTTGGGAGCTTTGGTATAATCCCCATGGTCCTTACGGAGTCCCCAGCATCCACTAGGACGTTAGAGAAAATAAGATTTTACTTACCGGTAAATCTATTTCTCGTAGTCCGTAGTGGATGCTGGGCGCCCCCGTCCCAAGTGCGGACTTTCTGCAATACGTGTATATAGTTATTGCTTAACAGAGGGTTATGGTTATGTGGCATCGGTTGAGTGATGCTCAGTTGTTGTTCATACTGTTAACTGGGTAAGTTTATCACAAGTTGTACGGTGTGATTGGTGTGGCTGGTATGAGTCTTACCCTGGATTCCAAAATCCTTTCCTTGTAATGTCAGCTCTTCTGGGCACAGTTTCCTTAACTGAGGTCTGGAGGAGGGGCATAGAGGGAGGAGCCAGTGCACACCAGATAGTACTGAATCTTTCTTTAGAGTGCCCAGTCTCCTGCGGAGCCCGTCTATTCCCCATGGTCCTTACGGAGTCTCCAGCATCCACTACGGACTACGAGAAATAGAATTACCAGTGAGTCAATTCTTATTTTTTCCTTTAAATACATTTCATTTAAACACGTGTTTCCCTTTAAATATACACTGAGCCTGTGCCCTGCATAGGCTCCACATACCCAGGCACTGTAGTGCCTCATAGCACAATATATATATTACATTTGTAAACATTTTAAACACCTGGCGCCTAGCGCCCTATACATTTAAAATTGTCGGAAAGCGCCCATTGTCCCCATAGTGGTGCCGGGCACTAGGCGTTAACCCCTTCAGTGCCACGGCCGCCATTACACGTGTGGCCACTAGTGCGGTCCGGCCACACCCCCTATACACACTGATACCCCCTGTATATTATATATACCCCCCTATACACACTGATACCCCCTGTATATTATATATACCCCCCTATACACACTGATACCCCCTGTATATTATATATACCCCCTATACACACTGATACTCCCTGTATATTATATATATATACCCCCTATACACACTGATACCACCTGTATATTATATATACCCCCTATGCACACTGATACCCCCTGTATATTATATATACCCCCCTACACACAGATACTCCTGTATATTATATATACACCCTATACACACTGATACAACTGTATATTATATATACCCCCCTACACACACTGATACTCCTGTATATTATATATACACCCTATACACTGATACAACTGTATATTATATATACCCCCCTATACACACTGTTACCCCCTATATATTATATATATATATATATATATATATATATATATACACCCCCTATACACACTGATACCCCCTGTATATTATATATACCCCCTATACACACTGATACCCTCTGTATATTATATATACTCCCCTATACACACTGATACCCCCTGTATATTATATATACCCCCCTATACACACTGATACCCCCTATATATTATATATACCCCCTTATACACACTGATGCCCCCTGTATATTATTTATATATATATATATATATATATATATATATATATATATATATATATACCCCCCTATACACACTGATACCCCCTGTATAATATATATATATATATATATACCCCCTATACACACTGATACCCCCTGCATATTATATATATATACCCCTACACACATTGATACCCCCTGTATATTATATATACCCCCCTATACACACTGATACCCCCTGTATATTTTATATATATATATATATATATATATATATATATATATACCCCTATACACACTGATACCCCTATATATTATATATACCCCCTATACACACTGATACCCCCTGTATATTATATATACCCCCTATACACACTGATACCCCCTGTATATAATATATATACCCCCCTATACACACTGATACCCCCTGTATATTATATATATACCCCTATACACACTGATACCCCCTGTATATTATATATACCCCCCTATGCACACTGATACCCCCTGTATATTATATATATTTCTCTAACGTCCTAGTGGATGCTGGGGACTCCGTAAGGACCATGGGGAATAGACGGGCTCCGCAGGAGACTGGGCACTCTAAGAAAGATTTAGTACTACTGGTGTGCACTGGCTCCTCCCTCTATGCCCCTCCTCCAGACCTCAGTTAGAATCTGTGCCCGGACAGAGCTGGGTGCTTTTAGTGGGCTCTCCTGAGCTTGCTAATAAGAAACTATTTTAGTTAGGTTTTTTATTTTCAGAGAGCTTCTGCTGGCAACAGACTCTCTGCTACGTGGGACTGAGGGGAGAGAAGCAAACCTACTAACTGCGGCTAGGTTGCGCTTCTTAGGCTACTGGACACCATTAGCTCCAGAGGGATCGAACACAGGACCTGACCTTGTCGTCCGTTCCCGGAGCCGCGCCGCCGTCCCCCTCGCAGAGCCAGAAGTCAGAAGCCGGCGGGTTGAGGCAAGAAGACGTCAAAATCGGCGGCAGAAGACTCCTGTCTTCATATGAGGTAGCGCACAGCACTGCAGCTGTGCACCATTGCGCCCACACTAACCCACACACTCCGGTCACTGTAGGGCGCAGGGGGGGGGGGGGGGCGCCATGGGCAGCAATTGATTAGCTCCTGGCAAAAAGCAGCATATATACAGTTGGACACTGTTATATGCATGAGCCCCCGCCATTAATTTTACACAAAATTGCGGGAGAAGCCCGCCGCTGAGGGGGCGGAGCCTTCTTCCTCAGCACTCACCAGCGCCATTTTCTCTCCACAGCTCCGCTGAGAGGAAGCTCCCCAGGCTCTCCCCTGCAGAAGCACGATAGAGAGGGTGAAAAAGAGAGGGGGGGCACATAAATTTGGCGTAAAAACGATATATACAGCAGCTACTGGGTTAACACTAAGTTACTGTGTGATTCCTGGGTCATATAGCGCTGGGGTGTGTGCTGGCATACTCTCTCTCTCTGTCTCTCCAAAGGGCCTTGTGGGGGAACTGTCTTCAAATAGAGCATCCCCTGTGTGTGTGGTGTGTCGGTACGTGTGTGTCGACATGTCTGAGGTAAAAGGCTCCCCTAAGGAGGAGATAGAGCAAATATGTGTGTGAGAGGGTGTCTCCGCCGACAACGCCGACACCTGTTTGGATATGTGTAAGTGCTGAGGTGAATTTATTGCACAAAAGATTAGAGAACAGACAGGAAATCTACCCATGTCTGTCCCTATGTCACAGAGACCTTCAGAGTCTCACAATGCTCACTATCCAAAATAATAAACACTGATATCGACACGGAGTTTGACTCCAGTGTCGACTACGATAATGCAAAGTTACAGCCAAAATGGCTGAAAGGTATTCAATATATGATTATTGAAATAAAAGATGATTTGCATATCACTGATGACTCATTTGTCCCTGACACAAGGGTACACATGTTAAGGGGAAGAAAGCTGAGGTAAATTTCCCTCCTCTCATGAGGAAAAAGAGCGGGAATCTCCAGACAAGAGACTGCAGCTTCCCACAAAGAATTCTCAGGCAGTATCCTTTCCCCACTAGGGCCAGGATATGATGGGAATCTTCGCCTAGGGTGTCAAGTTTGCACAGAAGGTAGCACTAGCTATTCTCAGGGATCCTGCAGATAGCGTGCCCATTCTAGTACACTACTCAGACCAGCGATTGTGTCGGCATGGGTTTATAGCGCTGTGGCAGCGTGGACAGGTACCTTATCAGCAGAGATTGAGACCCTAGTATGCATATAGATATAGATATATGTATATATAGAGAGATATATATATTAAAGATGCTGTCTTAAGAGATAGGTATATATATATATATAAAACATGCTCAAAGCATACCTCCCAACATGACCCTCTCCAGGAGGGACACAATGCTCTGCTCCTGGACTTCCCTATTAATTTATAATTGCCATCACCTGTGCTGAAACACCTTTCTTATCCATTAACCTGTTCAACACAGGTGCCGGCAATCATACATTAAGAAAAAAGTCCAGAAGCAGAGCATTGTGTCCCTCCTGGAGAGGGTCACGTTGGGAGGTATGCTCAAAGAGACATGAGTATACTGGGTCCTAGAGTCAAAGCTATGTCGATTTCTGCTTGACGTGTCCTGTAGAATGTGCAATGGACAGATGATGCCGACTTAAGAGACATATGGAAGGCTGAGGATTGTGTGGAGAAGGGTTCTTGGACCTGGTCTCCACAGCTATAGCTGGTAATTCTGATATTTTGCCTTATATTCCTGCACAGCCTAGGAAAGCACGACATTATCAAATGCAGCCTTTCGAATAAAGAAACAAGAAAGTCCGAGGTGCGTCCTTTCTTGCCAGAGGCGGGGGCAGAGGAAAGAAGCTGCACAACACAGCTAGTTCCCAGGAACAGAAGTCCTCCCCGGCCTCTACAAAGATCCACCGCATGTCGCTGGGGCTCCACAGGCGGAGCTAGGCCCGGTGGGGGCACGCCTTCGTAAGTTCAGCCACAAGTGGGTTCACTCCCTGTTAGATCCCTGGGCAATAGATATTGTGTCTCAGGGATACAAGCTGGACTTTGAGAAGATGCCCCCTCACCGACGGCCAAGCCGGCTTCCCCCCACGAGAGGGAAACGGTGATAACTGCAATTCACAAATTGTATCTTCAACAGGTGGTGGTCAAGGTTCCCCTCCTTCAACAAGGAGGGGGTTATTATTCGACCATGTTGTAGTCCCGAAACCAGGCGGTTCGGTCGGACCCATATTGAATTTAAAATCCCTGAACATATACGTGAAAAGGTTCAAGTTCAAGATGGAATCGCTCAGAGCGGTTATTGCAAGCCTGAAAGGGGGAGATTTTATGGTGACTCGGGACATAAAGGATGCATACCTTCATGTCCCCATTTATCCACCTCATCAGGCGTACCTCAGAATTGCGGTACGGGATTGTCATTACCAATTTCAGACGTTGCCGTTTGGTCTCTCCACGGCCTTGAGAATATTCACCAAGGTAATAGCGGAAATGATGGTGCTCCTGCGGAAGCAAGGTGTCACTATTTTCACGTACTTGGACGATCTCCTCATAAAAGCGAGATCAAGAGAGCAGTTGCTGAACAGCGTATCACTTTCTCTGGAAGTGTAACGGCAACACGGCTGGATTCTATATATTCCAAAGTCGCAGTTGGTTCTTACAGCTCATCTGCCTCTCCTAGGCATGATCCTAGACACAGACCAGAAAAGGGTTTATCTCCCGATAGAGAGAGCTCAGGAGCTCGTGACACTGGTCAGGAATCTATTAAAACCAAAATAGGTGTCAGTGCATCACTGCACTCGAGTCCTGGGAAGGAGGGTGGCATCATACGAGGCCATTCCCTTCGGCAGGTTCCATACGAGGACCTTCCAATGGGACTTACTGGACAAGTGGTCTGGATCACATCTTCAGATGCATCGGTTAATCACCCTATCCCCCAGAGCCAGGGTGTCTCTCCTGTGGTGGCTGCAGAGTGCTCACCTTCTCGAAGGTCGCAGATTCAGCATTCAGGACTGGGTCCTGGTGACCACGGATGCAAGCCTCCGAGGTTGGGGGGCAGTCACACAGGGAAGAAATTTCCAAGGGCTGTGATCAAGGCAGGAAACTTGCCTTCACATCAATATCCTGGAACTAAGGGCCATATACAACGCCCTAAGTCAAGCGGAGACCCTGCTTCGCGACCAACCGGTTCTGATTCAGTCAGACAATATCACCGCAGTGGCTCATGTAAATCGCCTAGGCTGCACAAGGAGCAGGGTGGCGATGGTAGAAGCCACCAGAATTCTTTGCTGGGCGGAGAATCACGTAAGCGCACTGTCAGCAGTGTTCATTCCGGGAGTGGACAACTGGGAAGCAGACTCTCATCAGGCACGACTTCCACCCGGGAGAGTGGGGACTTCATCAAGAAGTCTTCGCGCAGCTTGTAGGTCGGTGGGAACTGCCACAGGTGGACATGATGGCATCCCGCCTCAACAAAAAGCTACAGAGGTATTGCGCCAGGTCAAGAGACTCTCAGGCGATAGCTGTAGACGCACTGGTGACACCGTGGATGTTCCAGTCGGTTTATGTGTTTCCTCCTTTTCCTCTCTTACCCAAGGTGCTGAGAATCATAAGGAAAAGAGGAGTGAGAACAATACTCATTGTTCCGGATTGGCCAAGAAGGACTTGGTATCCAGAGCTGCAAGAAATGCTCACAGAGGACCCATGGCCTCTGCCTCTAGGGCAGGATCTGTTGCAGCAGGGACCTTGTATGTTCCAAGACTTACCGCAGCTGCGTTTGACGGCATAGCGGTTGGACGCCGGATCCTAGTAGAAAAGAGGGATTCCGGATGAGGTTATTCCTACGCTGATAAGGGCTAGCAAGGACGTGACGGCTAAACATTATCACCGTATACGGCGAAAATATGTTGCTGGGTGTGAGGCCAGGAATGCCTCTACAGAGGAAGTCCAGCTGGGCCGTTTCCTTCACTTCCTACAGTCGGGAGTGACTTTGGGCCTAGAATTGGGGTCCATTAAGGTCCAGATTTCGTCCCGATCCATTTTCTTCATACAAAAACTAGCTTCTCTACCTGAAGTTCAGACGTTTGTAAAGGGAGTGCTGCATATTCAGCCCCTTTTTTGTGCCACCAGTGGCACCTTGGGATCTTAACGTGGTGTTGAGTTTCCTGAAATCTCACAGGTTTGAGCCGCTTAAGACCGTGGAGTTAAAATATCTCACGTGGAAAGTGGTCAAAAATTGGCGGCTTTGTCATGTAAAAGCCCCTATCTGGTTTTCCATATGGACAGGGCAGAATTACGGACTCGTCCGCAATTTCTGCCAAAGGTGGTGTCATCTTTTCATGTGAACCAACCTATTGTGGTGCCTGCGGCTACTCGTGACTTGGAGGATTCCAAGTTACTAGATGTAGTCAGGGCTTTGAAGATTTATGTAGCCAGATCGGCTGGAGTCAGGAAACCTGACTCGCTGTTTATCCTGTATGCATCCAACAAGCTGGGTGCTCCTGCTTCAAAGCAAACTATTGCTTGCTGGATCTGTAACACGATTCAGCAGGCTCATTCTGCGGCTGGCTTGCCGCCTCCAAAATCAGTAAAAGCCCATTCCACAAGGAAGGTGGGCTCTTCTTGGGCGGCTGCCTGAGGGGTCTCGGCATTGCAACTTTGCCGAGCAGCTACTTGGTCGGGTTCAAACACTTTTGCAAAGTTCTTCAAGTTTGATACCCTGGCTGAGGAGGACCTTGTGTTTGCTCATTCGGTGCTGCAGAGTCATCCGCACTCTCCCGCCCGTTTGGGAGCTTTGGTATAATCCCCATGGTCCTTACGGAGTCCCCAGCATCCACTAGGACGTTAGAGAAAATAAGATTTTACTCACCGGTAAATCTATTTCTCGTAGTCCGTAGTGGATGCTGGGCGCCCGTCCCAAGTGCGGACTTCTTTTGCAATACTTGTATATAGTTATTGCTTACATAAGGGTTATGTTATGGTTGCATCAGGTTTGTCTGATGCTCTGTTGTTGTTCATACTGTTGACTGGGTATGTTATCACGAGTTATACGGTGTGATTGGTGTGGCTGGTATGAGTCTTACCCTGGATTCCAAAATCCTTTCCTTGTAATGTCGGCTCTTCCGGGCACAGTTTCCTTAACTGAGGTCTGGAGGAGGGGCATAGAGGGAGGAGCCAGTGCACACCAGTAGTACTAAATCTTTCTTAGAGTGCCCAGTCTCCTGCGGAGCCCGTCTATTCCCCATGGTCCTTACGGAGTCCCCAGCATCCACTACGGACTACGAGAAATAGATTTACCGGTGAGTAAAATCTTATTATACCCCTATACACACTGATACCCCCTGTATATTATATATACTCCCTATACACACTGATACCCCCTGTATATTATATATATATACCCCCCTATACACACTGATACCCCCTGTATGTATGTATGTATGTATGTATATATATATATATATATATATATATATATATATATATATATACACCCCTATACACACTGATACCCCCAGGATATTATATATATTCCTATACACACTGATACCCCCTGTATATTATATATACCCCCCTATACACACTGATATCCCCGGTATATTATATATATCTCCCCCTATACACACTGATACCCCTGTATATTATATATACCCCCTATACACACTTATACCCCCTGTATATTATATAAATATACCCCCTATACACACTGATACCCCCTGTATATTACATATACCCCCTATACACACTGATACCGCCTATATATTATGTATATTACATATACCCCCTATACACCCACTGATACCCCCTGTGTATTATATATACCCCCTATACACACTGATACCCCCTGTATATTATATATACCCCCTATACACACTGATACCCCCTGTATATTATATATACCCCCCTATACACACTGATATCCCTGTATATTATATATACCCCCTATACTCACTGATACCTCCTGAATGTTATATATACCCCTATACACACTGATAACCCCTGTATAATATATATATACCCCACTATACACACTGATGCCACTGTATATTATATATACACCCCTCTATACACACTGATACCCCCTGTATATTATATATATACCCCCTATACACACTGATACCCCCTGTATACTATATATATACCCCCTATACACACCGATATCCCCTGTATATTATATATACCCCCTATATACACTGATACCCCCTATATATTATATATACCCCTATACACACTGATACCCCCTGTGTATTATTTATACCCCCCATAAACACTGATACCCCCTGTATGTATGTATGTATGTATGTATATATATATATATATATACACACACACACACACACACACACACACACACACTAAACACACTGATATCCCCTATATACTATATATACCCCCTATACACACTGATACCCCCTATATATTATATATACCCCCTATACACACTGATATCCCCTGTATATTATATATACCCCCTATACTCAACAATACCCTCTGTATGTTATATATACTCCCTATACACACTGATACACCCTGTATATTATATACATACCCCCCTTTACACACGGATACCCCCTGTATATTATATATATACCCCACTATACACACTGATACCCCCTGTATATTATATATATACCCCCCTATACACACTGATACCCCCTGTGTATTATATATACCCCCTATACACACTGATACTCCTGTATATTATATATACCCCCCTATACACACTGATACCCCCTGTATATTATATATACCCCCTATACACAGATACCCCCTGTATATTATATATACCCCATATACACACTGATATCCCTGTATATTATATATACCCCCTATACTCAATGATACCCCTTAATGTTATATATACCCCCTCTACACACTGATACCCCCTGTATATTAAATATATACCCCCTTTACACAATGATACCCCTGTATATTATATATACACCCCTCTATACACACTGATACCGCCTGTATATTATATATATACCCCCCTATACACACTGATACCCCCTCTATACTATATATACCCCCTATACACACTGATATCCCCTGTATATTATATATACCCCTATATACACTGATACCCCCTATATATTATATATACCCCTATACACACTGATACCCCCTGTATATTATTTATACCCCCCATAAACACTGATACCCCTGTATATTAAGTGTGTGTGTGTGTGTGTGTGTGTGTGTGTGTGTGTGTGTGTGTATATATATATATATATACACACACACACACACCCTATACACACTGATACCCCCTATATATTATATATACCCACTATACACACTGATACCCCCTATATATTATATATACCCCCTATAAACACTGATATCCCCTGTATATTATATATACCCCCTATACTCACCGATACCCTCTGTATGTTATATATACCCCCTATACACACTGATACACCCTGTATATTATATAGATACCCCCCTGTACACACTGATACCCCCTGTATATTATATATATACCCCACTATACACACTGATACCCCCTGTATATTATATATATACCCCCCTATACACACTGATACCCCCTGTGTATTATATATAGCCCTATACACACTGATACCCCTGTATATTGTTATATACCCCCTATACACACTGATACCCCTGTATATTATATATACCCCCTATACACAGTGATACCCCCTGTATATTGTATATATACCCCACTATACACACTGATACCCCCTGTATATTATATATATACCACCTATACACACTGATACCCCCTGTGTATTATATATACCCCCTATACACACACTGATACCCCCTATATATTATATATACCCCCCTATACACACTGATACCCCTGTATATTATATATACCCCCTATACACGCTGGCACACCTAGTATATTATATATGTACTCCTTTACACACTGATACCCGTGGATATTATATATACCCCCTATACACACTGATCCCCCCTGTATATTATATTTATCTCCCTATACACACTGATACCCCCTATATATTATATATATACCCTCCTATACACACACTGATACCCCCTGTATATTATATATACCCCCTATACACACTGATACCCCTGTATATTATATATACCCCCTATACACACTGATACCCCCTGTATATTATATATACCCCCTAAACACACTGATACCCCCTGTATATTATATATACCCCCCTATACACACTGATACTCCCTGTATATTATATATACCCCCTATACACACTGATACCCCCTTTATTTTATATATACCCCTGTGGCCGGAAAGACTAACCAGCCACACGTGTAATGGCGGCCGCAGAACTGAAGGGGTTAACCCCTAGTGCCCGGCGCCATTAGGAGGACAATGGGCGCTTGGCGCCACTTTTAAACTGTGCACTGGCGCTAGTCGCCATCTTTAAATGTAGTGTGGGTGCTAGGCACTGTGTATTTAAAATATGTTTAATAATGTGTCATGTTATATCGCTGTGCAGTTGGAGAATGAAGGACAGTTATAGAACTGATGGACAGGGCACTTATGAGAAAAGTACAAGGTATTTTGTTTCTAAAAAGGCCTTGAAAATAGTTTGTGAGACACTTTTTGCATAGGAAGTCGTATGGTAATTGCCCTAGCTCCAGACTTGCTATGTACAAGTAAGTGTCAATTAGCCGGCCTCTTGGTGGCCAAACATCTTTTAAATGCAAACGAAGGTGGAAGGAAGACTGTTTGTTGTGTGGCAGTCTTTCCTGTTGTAATCCCAAACACTGGGTTTGCATGGAGATGTGAATGAGACAGAAACATTTGTATTTTGAAGCTATGTGATAAATTTATCAATGGCGAAGTGTAAACTCCCAGGTGGTAGGAATTGGAGTTTAAATTATACAAAACTTTGTGTGTGCCAGGAAGGAGGAAATTGTTTTATTTATTTATTTGTATTTTGTAAGATTTCCTGATTGGATGGAAATTACTCAGGGGGGACATGACCCCCTGTGGTACTGTGTGGAAAATTTACATAAAAAGGAAGCCTGCGTGCCTCCAGAGTGTATTATACCAACTACTTTCTGCTGTGAACGTCTTGCTGTATGCTGTTTCCCCTAGTAATAGGGAAGAGTTTTCTTTAGAACTATTTGTTGGCATTAAAACATCATCTGCCTCAAGAAGATTGCTCCATCTTGTGACCTACAGGCCTATGCAAAACATAGCCCCGTTCTCTGGCTGTCCCGGGAGTACCCCAATGTCTCCAAGTTCCGCCTTCCGCCAGCTACCGGTAGAGGACTAGTGGGGATTCGTCAATACCACACAGGTGTGGTAAGGCAGCGTGTCGGCACATACAGAGCAGAACCGTGGTTCCAAACGCCACGGCAGGTTAGGAGTTTGGTGGTGGCAGCATAAACCCGCCCACAGCGCAGTGGGTGGAGTCAGTAACAGGCGGTTACTGAAGGTAAGCGGGAATCCCCTATGTGGCCAGGTCCTGTGTGACCTGAACATCCAATCTGTGTACTGGGGACGGAACGTGAAAGCGTTGACTGCTTTCGTACAAGACCGTCCGGTCACAACCCCCTATACGCACTTATACCCCTGTATATTATATATACCCCCTATACACACTGATACCCCCTGTATATTATATATACCCCCTATACACACTGATACCCCCTGTATATTATATATACCCCCTATACACACTGATACCCCTTGTATATTTTATATATCCCCCTATACACACTGATACCCCTTGTATATTATATATACCCCTAAACACACTGATACCCCCTGTATATTATGTATATTATATATACCCCCCTATACACACTGATACCCCCTATATATTAGCCCGAGGCTGTCCCCAGTATCCCTGAGTGGTGGGTGCCGGGTTGATAGCCATAAGTGTGTAAAAAAAAAAAGAATATTGTTTTTTGTTGTGGAACTACAAGGCCCAGCAAGCCTCCCCCGCTTGCTGGTACTTGGAGAACCTCAAGTACCAGCATGCGGAGAAATAACGGGCCCGCTGGTACTTGTAGTTCTACAACAACAAAAATACCCAAATAAAAACACAACCCACATACCGTGAAAGTAAAAATTTATTAAAACACATTTACACACTCACACATACTTACCTACATCCCACGCCGAGAATCACGTCCACTTGTCCATGTAGAATCCAATAGGGCCGGTACCTGTAAAAATGAAAATTATACTTACAAACGAAGTAATCCACAGGAGGGGGAGAGAGAGAGAGAGAGAGAGAGAGAGAGAGAGAGAGAGAGAGAGAAATGAATGAATATTATACACTCGCTGATGCTGGAGGACGTTAGCACAGACAGGGGAGAGTGCTGCTGCTAGCTGGGATGATGAGCCCAGTAGCAGTGCCCCCAGTAGCAGTGCCCCGAGTAGTTGTGACCCCTGTAGTTGTGCCCCCAGTCGCTGTGCCCCTTGTAGCTTTGCCCCCAGTCGCTGTGACCCCAGTAGTTGTGACCCCAGTAGTTGTGACCCCAGTAGTTGTGACCCCAGTAGTTGTGCCCCCAGTCGCTGTGGCCCCTGTAGCTTTGCCCCCAGTAGCTGTGCCCCCAGTAGCAGTGCCCCCTGTAGTTGTGCCCCCAGTCGCTGTGCCCCTTGTAGCTTTGCCCCCAGTAGCTGTGCCCCCAGTAGTTGTGACCCCAGTAGTTGTGACCCCAGTAGTTGTGCCCCCAGTCGCTGTGGCCCCTGTAGCTTTGCCCCCAGTAGCTGTGCCCCGAGTAGTTGTGACCCCTGTAGTTGTGACCCCTGTCGCTGTGCCCTCAGTCGCTGTGCCCCCTGTAGCTTTGCCCCCAGTAGCTTTGCCCCCAGTCGCTGTGCCCCCAGTAGTTGTGACCCCTGTAGTTGTGACCTCAGTCGCTGTGCACCCTGTAACTTTGCCCCCAGTCGCTGTGCCCCCAGTAGTTGTGACCCCTGTAGTTGTGCCCCCAGTCGCTGTGCCCCTTGTAGCTTTGCCCCAAGTCGCTGTGCCCCGAGTAGTTGTGCCCCCAGTCGCTGTGCCCCTTGTAGCTTTGCCCCCAGTCGCTGTGCCCCGAGTAGTTGTGACCCCTGTAGTTGTGCCCCCAGTAGTTGTGCCCCAAGTCGCTGTGCCCTCTGTAGTTGTGACCCCTGTAGTTGTGCCCCCAGTCGCTGTGGCCCCTGTAGCTTTGCCCCCAGTAGCTGTGCCCCGAGTAGTTGTGACCCCTGTAGTTGTGACCCCTGTCGCTGTGCCCTCAGTCGCTGTGCCCCCTGTAGCTTTGCCCCCAGTAGCTTTGCCCCCAGTCGCTGTGCCCCCAGTAGTTGTGACCCCTGTAGTTGTGACCTCAGTCGCTGTGCACCCTGTAACTTTGCCCCCAGTCGCTGTGCCCCCAGTAGTTGTGACCCCTGTAGTTGTGCCCCCAGTCGCTGTGCCCCTTGTAGCTTTGCCCCAAGTCGCTGTGCCCCGAGTAGTTGTGCCCCCAGTCGCTGTGCCCCTTGTAGCTTTGCCCCCAGTCGCTGTGCCCCGAGTAGTTGTGACCCCTGTAGTTGTGCCCCCAGTAGTTGTGCCCCAAGTCGCTGTGCCCTCTGTAGTTGTGACCCCTGTAGTTGTGCCCCCTGTCGCTGTGCCCCCTGTAGCTTTGCCCCCAGTAGCTGTGACCCCTGTAATTGTGCCCCCAGTCGCTGTGCCCCTTGTAGCAGTGCCCCAAGTAGTTGTGCCCCCTGTAGTTGTGCCCCCAGTCGCTGTGCCCCCTGTAGCTTTGCCCCCAGTAGTTGTGACCCCTGTAGCTGTGCCCCCAGTCACTGTGGCCCCTGTAGCTGTGCCCCCAGTAGTTGTGCCCCCAGTCACTGTGCCCCCTGTAGCTTTGCCCTCAGTCACTGTGCCCCCAGTAGTTGTGACCCCTGTAGTTGTGCCCCCAGTCGCTGTGGCCCCTGTAGCTTTGCCCCCAGTCGCTGTGCCCCCAGTAGTTGTGACCCCTGTAGTTGTGACCCCAGTCGCTGTGCCCCCAATAGCTGTGCCCTGAGTAGTTGTGACCCCTGTCGCTGTGCCCCCAGTCGCTGTGCCCCCTGTAGCTTTGCCCCCAGAAGTTGTGACCACAGTCGCTGTGCACCCTGTAACTTTGCCCCCAGTAGCTGTGACCCCTGTAATTATGCCCCCAGTTGCTGTGCCCCTTGTAGCAGTGCCCAGAGTAGTTGTGCCCCAGTCGCTGTGCATCCTGTAGCTTTGCCCCCAGTTGCTGTGCCCCCAGTTGCTGTGCCCCCTGTAGCTGTGGCCCTTGTAGCTGAGCCCCCAGTTGCTGTGCCCCTTGTATTTGTGCCCCCAGTTGCTGTGCCCCTTGTATTTGTGCCCCCCAGTTGCTGTGACCCTTGTAGTTGTACCCCCAGTTGCTGTGCCCCTTGTAGTTGTGCCCCCCAGTTGCTGTGCCCCTTGTAGTTGTGCCCCCAGTTGCTATGCCCCTTATAGTTGTGCCCCCAGTTGCTGTGCCCCTTGTAGTTGTGCCCCCAGTTGCTGTGCCCCTTGTAGTTGTGCCCCGAGTTGCTGTGCCCCCCTGTAGTTGTGCCCCTTGTAGCTGAGCCCCCAGTTGCTGTGCCCCTTGTAGTTGAGCCCCCAGTTGCTGTGCCCCTTGTAGCTGTGCCCCTTGTAGTTGTGCCCCCAGTTGCTGTGCCCCTTGTAGTTGTGCCCCCCAGTTGCTGTGCCCCTTGTAGTTGTACCCCCAGTTGCTGTGCCCCTTGTAGTTGTGCCTCCAGTTGCTGTGCCCCTTGTAGTTGTGCCCCTTGTAGCTGTGCCGCCCAGTTGCTGTGCCCCTTGTAGTTGTTCCCCCAGTTGCTGTGCTCCTTTTAGTTGTGCCCCTTGTAGTTGTACCCCCCAGTTGCTGTGCCCCTTGTAGTTGTGCCCCCCAGTTGCTGTGCCCCTTGTAGTTGTGCCCCCCAGTTGCTGTGCCCCTTGTAGTTGTGCCCCCCAGTTGCTGTGCCCCTTGTTGCTGTGCCCCTTGTAGTTGTGCGCCCCAGTTGCTGTGCCCCTTGTAGTTGTGCCCCTTGTAGTTGTGCCCCCCAGTTGCTGTGCCCCTTGTAGTTGTGCCCCCCAGTTGCTGTGCCCCTTGTAGTTGTGCCCCCCAGTTGCTGTGCCCCTTGTAGTTGTGCCCCCAGTTGCTGTGCCCCCCCAGTTGCTGTGTCTCTTGTAGTTGTGCCCCTTGTAGTTGTGCCCCCAGTTGCTGTGCCCCTTGTAGTTGTGCCCCCAGTAGCTGTGCCCCTTGTAGTTGTGCCCCCAGTTGCTGTGTCCCTTGTAGTTGTGCCCCCAGTTGCTGTGCCCCTTGTAGTTGTGCCCCTTGTAGCTGTGCCCCCCAGTTACTGTGTCCCTTGTAGTTGTGCCCCTTGTAGCTGTGCCCTCAGTTGCTGTGTCCCTTGTAGTTGTGCCCCCAGTTGCTGTGCCCCTTGTAGTTGTGCCCCCAGTTGCTGTGCCCCTTGTAGCTGTGCCCCCAGTTGCTGTGTCCCTTGTAGCTGTGCCCCCAGTTGCTGTGTCCCTTGTTGCTGTGCGCCTTGTAGTTGTGCCCCCAGTTGCTGTGTCCCTTGTAGTTGTGCCCCCAGTTGCTGTGTCCCTTGTAGTTGTGCCCCTTGTAGATGTGCCCCCAGTTGTTGTGTCCCTTGTAGTTGTGCCCCTTGTAGTTGTGCCCCCAGTTGCTGTGCCCCTTGTAGTTGCTGTGCCCCTTGTAGTTGTGCCCCCAGTTGCTGTGCCCCTTGTAGTTGTGCCCCTTGTAGATGTGCCCCCAGTTGTTGTGCCCCTTGTAGTTGCTGTGCCCCTTGTAGTTGTGCCCCTTGTAGTTGTGCCCCCAGTTGCTGTGCCCCTTGTAGTTGTGCCCCTTGTAGATGTGCCCCCAGTTGTTGTGCCCCTTGTAGTTGTGCCCCTTGTAGTTGTGCCCCTTGTAGTTGTGCCCCCAGTTGCTGTGCCCCTTGTAGTTGTGCCCCCAGTTGCTGTGTCCCTTGTAGTTGTGCCCCCAGTTGCTGTGTCCCTTGTAGTTGTGCCCATTGTAGTTGTGCCCCCAGTTGCTGTGTCCCTTGTAGTTTTGCCCCCAGTTGCTGTGTCCCTTGTAGTTGTGCCCCTAGTTGCTGTGTCCCTTGTAGTTGTGCCCCTTGTAGATGTGCCCCCAGTTGTTGTGCCCCCAGTTGCTGTGCCCCTTGTAGATGTGCCCCCAGTTGTTGTGCCCCTTGTAGTTGCTGTGCCCCTTGTAGTTGTGCCCCTTGTAGTTGTGCCCCCAGTTGCTGTGCCCCTTGTAGTTGTGCCCCCCAGTTGCTGTGTCCATTGTAGTTGTGCCCCTTGTAGCTGTACCCCCAGTTGCTGTGTCCCTTGTAGCTGTGCCCCCAGTTGCTGTGCCCCTTGTAGTTGTGCCCCCAGTTGCTGTGTCCCTTGTAGCTGTGCCCCTTGTAGCTGTGCCCCCAGTTGCTGTGCCCCTTGTAGCTGTGCCCCCAGTTGCTGTGCCTCTTGTAGCTGTGCCCCGAGTTGCTGTGCCCCTTGTAGTTGTGCCCCCCAGTTGCTGTGTCCCTTGTAGTTGTGCCCCTTGTAGATGTGCCCCCAGTTGTTGTGCCCCTTGTAGTTGTGCCCCCAGTTGCTGTGCCCCTTGTAGTTGCTGTGCCCCTTGTAGTTGTGCCCCTTGTAGTTGTGCCCCCCGTTGCTGTGCCCCTTGTAGTTGTGCCCCCCAGTTGCTGTGTCCCTTGTAGTTGTGCCCCCAGTTGCTGTGTCCCTTGTAGCTGTGCCCCCAGTTGCTGTGCCCCTTGTAGTTGTGCCCCCAGTTGCTGTGTCCCTTGTAGCTGTGCCCCCAGTTGCTGTGCCCCTTGTAGCTGTGCCCCCAGTTGCTGTGCCTCTTGTAGCTGTGCCCCGAGTTGCTGTGCCCCTTGTAGTTGTGCCCCCCAGTTGCTGTGTCCCTTGTAGTTGTGCCCCTTGTAGCTGTGCCCCCAGTTGCTGTGCCCCTTGTAGTTGTGCCCCTTGTAGCTGTGCCCCCAGTTGCTGTGCCCCTTGTAGCTGTGCCCCCAGTTGCTGTGCCTCTTGTAGCTGTGCCCCCAGTTGCTGTGCCTCTTGTAGCTGTGCCCCGAGTTGCTGTGCCCCTTGTAGTTGTGCCCCCCAGTTGCTGTGTCCCTTGTAGTTGTGCCCCCAGTTGCTGTGTCCCTTGTAGTTGTGCCCCTTGTAGTTGTGCCCCCAGTTGCTGTGTCCCTTGTAGTTGTGCCCCCAGTTGCTGTGTCCCTTGTAGTTGTGCCCCCAGTTGCTGTGTCCCTTGTAGCTGTGCCCCTTGTAGTTGTGCCCCCAGTTGCTGTGCCCCTTGTAGCTGTGCCCCCAGTTGCTGTGTCCCTTGTAGTTGTGCCCCCAGTTGCTGTGCCCCTTGTAGCTGTGCCCCCAGTTGCTGTGCCCCTTGTAGTTGTGCCCCCCAGTTGCTGTGCCCCTTGTAGCTGTGCCCCCAGTTGCTGTGTCCCTTGTAGTTGTGCCCCTTGTAGTTGTGCCCCCCAGTTGCTGTGCCCCTTGTAGCTGTGCCCCCAGTTGCTGTGTCCCTTGTAGTTGTGCCCCTTGTAGCTGTGCCCCCAGTTGCTGTGTCCCTTGTAGCTGTGCCCCCAGTTGCTGTGCCCCTTGTAGTTGTGCCCCCAGTTGCTGTGTCCCTTGTAGTTGTGCCCCTTGTAGCTGTGCCCCCAGTTGCTGTGTCCCTTGTAGTTGTGCCCCCAGTTGCTGTGCCCCTTGTAGCTGTGCCCCCAGTTGCTGTGTCCCTTGTAGTTGTGCCCCTTGTAGTTGTGCCCCCAGTTGCGTGCCCCTTGTAGTTGTGCCCCCCAGTTGCTGTGCCCCTTGTAGCTGTGCCCCCAGTTGCTGTGCCCCTTGTAGCTGTGCCCCCAGTTGCTGTGTCCCTTGTAGTTGTGCCCCTTGTAGTTGTGCCCCCAGTTGCTGTGCCCCTTGTAGTTGTGCCCCCAGTTGCTGTGCCCCTTGTTGCTGTGCCCCTTGTAGCTGTGCCCCCAGTTGCTGTGTCCCTTGTAGTTGTGCCCCTTGTAGTTGTGCCCCCCAGTTGCTGTGTCCCTTGTAGTTGTGCCCCTTGTAGTTGTGCCCCCCAGTTGCTGTGCCCCTTGTAGTTGTGCCCCTTGTAGTTGTGCCCCCCAGTTGCTGTGTCCCTTGTAGCTGTGCCCCCAGTTGCTGTGCCCCTTGTAGCTGTGCCCCCAGTTGCTGTGTCCCTTGTAGTTGTGCCCCTTGTAGTTGTGCCCCCCAGTTGCTGTGTCCCTTGTAGTTGTGCCCATTGTAGTTGTGCCCCTTGTAGTTGTGCCCACTGTAGTTGTGCCCCTTGTTGCTGTGTCCCTTGTAGTTGTGCCCCCAGTTGCTGTGCCCCTTGTAGTTGTGCCCCCAGTTGCTGTGTCCCTTGTAGTTGTGCCCCCAGTTGCTGTGCCCCTTGTAGTTGTGCCCCCAGTTGCTGTGTCCCTTGTAGTTGTGCCCATTGTAGTTGTGCCCCTTGTAGTTGTGCCCATTGTAGTTGTGCCCCTTGTAGTTGTGCCCCCCAGTTGCTGTGTCCCTTGTAGTTGTGCCCCTTGTAGTTGTGCCCATTGTAGTTGTGCCCCTTGTAGTTGTGCCCCCCAGTTGCTGTGTCCCTTGTAGTTGTGCCCCCAGTTGCTGTGCCCCTTGTAGTTGTGCCCCCAGTTGCTGTGTCCCTTGTAGTTGTGCCCCCCAGTTGCTGAGCCCCTTGTAGTTTTGCCCCCAGTTGCTGTGTCCCTTGTAGTTGTGCCCCCAGTTGCTGTGCCCCTTGTAGTTGTGCCCCCAGTTGCTGTGTCCCTTGTAGTTGTGCCCCTTGTAGTTGTGCCCCTTGTAGTTGTGCCCATTGTAGTTGTGCCCCTTGTAGTTGTGCCCCCCAGTTGCTGTGTCCCTTGTAGTTGTGCCCCCAGTTGCTGTGCCCCTTGTAGTTGTGCCCCCAGTTGCTGTGTCCCTTGTAGTTGTGCCCCCCAGTTGCTGTGCCCCTTGTAGTTTTGCCCCCAGTTTCTGTGCCCCCCAGTTGCTGTGCCCCTTGTAGTAGTGCCCCTTGTAGCTGTGCCCCTTGTAGTTGTGCCCCTTGTAGTAGTGCCCCTTGTAGCTGTGCCCCCCAGTTGCTGTGCCCCTTGTAGTTTTGCCCCCAGTTTCTGTGCCCCCCAGTTGCTGTGCCCCTTGTAGTAGTGCCCCTTGTAGTAGTGCCCCTTGTAGTAGTGCCCCTTGTAGCTGTGCCCCCCAGTTGCTGTGCCCCTTGTAGTTGTGCCCCTTGTAGTAGTGCCCCTTGTAGCTGTGCCCCCCAGTTGCTGTGCCCCTTGTAGTAGTGCCCCTTGTAGTAGTGCCCCCCAGTGTCATAATGTCAGTGAGAATGTAAACTGACTCATCAGATATCGTGCCATACACTGTGAGATATCCAATCATCACTGTTCGGGTGTGACCGTGCGCTGTGATCCACCAATAACAGCGACGTTACTCAGCGGATGAGGATGCATAGTAGGGATCGGTAGGGACAGGAGATAGTGGCGGAATAGTACCGGGATAGCGGCATGATTCAGCGCATCACCTGGCACCATTCCGGTGAGCTCATTATGAATGTAATTTTCTATCAGCTCATTCCTCCCATCTCCCTGTCTCCTGACCTCCAGGCAATGTCTCGTCTCGCCACCACCAAGTCCCGCGGCGACAAGTCTCGCACAGTGACAGTGGCTCAGGTCCAGCAAGTGGCAGCGGACGTCATACCAGGCCGCTTCACCGAGGATGACTGGTTATCTATGGTGGCCGACGAGGACGGAGAGGATGTGGTGGGAGACATCGTGGATGACGTCATCAGCCGCGTCATGGATGAGTGCTTCACAGTGTACCTTACACGGCAGGTAACTAACCGGGGTATTAATGCTACATAATGCTATATATTGTGCTAGGAGGAGATATAGGGAGGGGCTATATATAGTGCTAGGAGGAGATATAGGGAGAGGCTATATATTGTGCTAGGAGGAGATATAGGGAGAGGCTATATATAGTGCTAGGAGGAGATATAGGGAGGGGCTATATATTGTGCTAGGAGGAGATATAGGGAGGGGCTATATATTGTGCTAGGAGGAGATATAGGGAGGGGCTATATATTGTGCTAGGAGGAGATATAGGGAGAGGCTATATATAGTGCTAGGAGGAGATATAGGGAGGGGCTATATATTGTGCTAGGAGGAGATATAGGGAGAGGCTATATATAGTGCTAGGAGGAGATATAGGGAGGGGCTATATATTGTGCTAGGAGGAGATATAGGGAGGGGCTATATATTGTGCTAGGAGGAGATATAGGGAGGGGCTATATATTGTGCTAGGAGGAGATATAGGGAGAGGCTATATATTGTGCTAGGAGGAGATATAGGGAGGGGCTATATATTGTGCTAGGAGGAGATATAGGGAGAGGCTATATATTGTGCTAGGAGGAGATATAGGGAGGGGCTATATATTGTGCTAGGAGGAGATATAGGGAGGGGCTATATATTGTGCTAGGAGGAGATATAGGGAGGGGCTATATATTGTGCTAGGAGGAGATATAGGGAGAGGCTATATATTGTGCTAGGAGGAGATATAGGGAGAGGCTATATATAGTGCTAGGAGGAGATATAGGGAGGGGCTATATATTGTGCTAGGAGGAGATATAGGGAGGGGCTATATATTGTGCTAGGAGGAGATATAGGGAGGGGCTATATATAGTGCTAGGAGGAGATATAGGGAGGGGCTATATATTGTGCTAGGAGGAGATATAGGGAGGGGCTATATATTGTGCTAGGAGGAGATATAGGGAGGGGCTATATATTGTGCTAGGAGGAGATATAGGGAGAGGCTATATATTGTGCTAGGAGGAGATATAGGGAGGGGCTATATATTGTGCTAGGAGGAGATATAGGGAGAGGCTATATATTGTGCTAGGAGGAGATATAGGGAGGGGCTATATATTGTGCTAGGAGGAGATATAGGGAGGGGCTATATATTGTGCTAGGAGGAGATATAGGGAGGGGCTATATATTGTGCTAGGAGGAGATATAGGGAGGGGCTATATATTGTGCTAGGAGGAGTTACTGAGTGGGGCTATATATAGTGCTAGGAGGAGATATACGGAGGGGCTATATATTGTGCTAGGAGGAGTTACTGAGTGGGGCTATATATAGTGCTAGGAGGAGATATAGGGAGAGGCTATATATAGTGCTAGGAGGAGATATAGGGAGGGGCTATATATTGTGCTAGGAGGAGATATAGGGAGGGGCTATATATTGTGCTAGGAGGAGATATAGGGAGGGGCTATATATAGTGCTAGGAGGAGATTTAGGGAGGGGCTATATATAGTGCTAGGAGGAGATATAGGGAGGGGCTATATATTGTGCTAGGAGGAGATATAGGGAGGGGCTATATATTGTGCTAGGAGGAGATATAGGGAGGGGCTATATATTGTGCTAGTAGGAGATATAGGGAGGGGCTATATATTGTGCTAGGAGGAGATATAGGGAGGGGCTATATATTGTGCTAGGAGGAGATATAGGGAGAGGCTATATATTGTGCTAGGAGGAGATATAGGGAGGGGCTATATATTGTGCTAGGAGGAGATATAGGGAGGGGCTATATATTGTGCTAGGAGGAGATATAGGGAGGGGCTATATATTGTGCTAGGAGGAGATATAGGGAGGGGCTATATATTGTGCTAGGAGGAGTTACTGAGTGGGGCTATATATAGTGCTAGGAGGAGATATAGGGAGGGGCTATATATAGTGCTAGGAGGAGATATAGGGAGGGGCTATATATTGCGCTAGGAGGAGATATAGGGAGGGGCTATATATTGTGCTAGGAGGAGATATAGGGAGGGGCTATATATAGTGCTAGGAGGAGATATAGGGAGGGGCTATATATAGTGCTAGGAGGAGATATAGGGAGGGGCTATATATTGCGCTAGGAGGAGATATAGGGAGAGGCTATATATTGTGCTAGGAGGAGATATAGGGAGAGGCTATATATAGCGCTAGGAGGAGATATTGGGAGGGGCTATATATAGTGCTAGGAGGAGATATAGGGAGGGGCTATATATAGTGCTAGGAGGAGATATAGGGAGGGGCTATATATAGTGCTAGGAGGAGATATAGGGAGGGGCTATATATAGTGCTAGGAGAAGTTATAGGGAGGGGCTATATATTGTGCTAGGAGGAGATATAGGGAGGGGCTATATATTGTGCTAGGAGGAGATATAGGGAGGGGCTATATATAGTGCTAGGAGGAGATATAGGGAGGGGCTATATATAGTGCTAGGAGGAGATATAGGGAGGGGCTATATATTGCGCTAGGAGGAGATATAGGGGGAGGCTATATATTGTGCTAGGAGGAGATATAGGGAGAGGCTATATATAGCGCTAGGAGGAGATATTGGGAGGGGCTATATATAGTGCTAGGAGGAGATATAGGGAGGGGCTATATATAGTGCTAGGAGGAGATATAGGGAGGGGCTATATATTGTGCTAGGAGGAGATATAGGGAGGGGCTATATATAGTGCTAGGAGGAGATATAGGGAGGGGCTATATATAGTGCTAGGAGGAGATATAGGGAGGGGCTATATATAGTGCTAGGAGGAGATATAGGGAGGGACTATATATAGTGCTAGGAGGAGATATAGGGAGGGACTATATATAGTGCTAGGAGGAGATATAGGGAGGGGCTACATATAGTGCTAGGAGGAGATATAGGGAGGGGCTATATATAGTGCTAGGAGGAGATATAGGGAGGGGCTATATATAGTGCTAGGAGGAGATATAGGGAGGGGCTATATATAGTGCTAGGATGAGTTATAGGGAGGGGCTATATTTCTCTGACATCCTAGTGGATGCTGGGAACTCCGTAAGGACCATGGGGAATAGACGGCACCGCAGGAGACTGGGCACATCTAAAGAAAGAATTAGGACTATCTGGTGTGCACTGGCTCCTCCCCCTATGACCCTCCTCCAAGCCTCAGTTAGATTTCTGTGCCCGGCTGAGCTGGATGCACACTAGGGGCTCTCCTGAGCTCCTAGAAAGAAAGTATAATTTAGGTTTTTTATTTTACAGTGAGACCTGCTGGCAACAGGCTCACTGCACCGAGGGACTAAGGGGAGAAGAAGTGAACCTACCTAAGTGGTGGTAGCTTGGGCTTCTTAGGCTACTGGACACCATTAGCTCCAGAGGGATCGCACACAGGACCCGACCTCGTCGTCCATTCCCGGAGCCGCGCCGCCGTCCCCCTTACAGAGCCAGAAGCAAGAAGATCCGGAAAATCGGCGGCTGAAGACTTCTGTCTTCTCCAAGGTAGCGCACAGCACTGCAGCTGTGCGCCATTGCTCCTCATGCACACCTCACACTGCGGTCACTGATGGGTGCAGGGCGCTGGGGGGGGGGGCGCCCTGAGCAGCAATATAAACACCTTGGCTGGCAAACTGGCACCATATATAGCCCCGGAGGCTATATAGGTGTATATTAACCCCTGCCAGAAATCTTAAAATTGCGGGAGAAAGCCAGCCGAAAAAGGGGCGGAGCCATCTCCCTCAGCACACTGGCGCCATTTTCCCTCACAGCTCCGCTGGAAGGATCGCTCCCTGGCTCTCCCCTGCAGTCCTGCACTACAGAAAGGGTAAAAAAGAGAGGGGGGGCACAAATTTAGGCGCAGTATAATATATATATGCAGCTATAAGGGGAAAACACACTTTATAGGTGATATCCCTGTGGTATATAGCGCTCTGGTGTGTGCTGGCATACTCTCCCTCTGTCTCCCCAAAGGGCTTTGTGGGGTCCTGTCCTCTGTCAGAGCATTCCCTGTGTGTGTGCTGTGTGTCGGTACCGCTGTGTCGACATGTATGATGAGGAAAATGATGTGGAGGCAGAGCAAATGCCTGTAAGTGTGTTGTCACCCCCTGAAGGGTCGACACCTGTGTGGATGGACTTATGGAAGGAATTACGTGACAGTGTCAGCACCTTACATAAAAGGTTTGACGACATAGGACAGCCGGCTACTCAGCTTGTGACTGTTCCAGCGTCTCAAATGTCATCAGGGGCTTTAAAACGCCCGCTACCTCAGATGGCAGACACAGATGTCGGCACGGATACCGACTCCAGTGTCGACGACGATGAGACTAATGTACCCTCCAATAGGTCCACCCGTTACATGATTGAGGCAATGAAAAATGTATTACACATTTCTGATAGTACCCCAGGTACCACAAAAAAGGGTATTATGTTCGGTGAGAAAAAACTCCCAGTAGTTTTTCCTGCATCTGAGGAATTAAATGAGGTGTGTGCGGAAGCCTGGACTTCCCCCGATAAGAAATTGATAATTTCTAAACGGTTATTGGCAGCGTACCCTTTCCCGCCAGAGGATACGCCAGAGAGACGTTGGGAAACATCCCCTAGGGTAGATAAAGCGCTTACACGTTTATCATAACAGGTGGCAGATACGGCCGCCCTAAAGGATCCTGCCGATAGAAAGCAGGAAGCTACCCTAAAAGCTATATATACACACACGGGTATTATATTGCGACCAGCGATTGCATCAGCATGGATGTGCAGTGCTGCTGCTGCGTGGTCAGATTCCCTGTTGGATAATATTGATACCCTGGATAGGGACAATATTTTGCTGACAGTAGAGCATATAAAAGACGCTGTCTTATACATGCGTGATGCACAGAGGGATATTTGCCGGCTGGCGTCAAAAATAAGTGCAATGTCCATTGCCGCCAGAAGGGGGTTATGGACTCGGCAGTGGTCAGGTGATGCCGACTCAAAAAGGCACATGGAAGTTTTGCCTTATAAGGGGGTGGAACTGTTTGGGGATGGTCTTTCAGACCTCGTTTCCACAGCTACGGCTGGGAAATCGACATTTTTGCCACAAGCTACCCCACAGCAAAAGAAAGCACCGTATTATCAAGTACAGTCCTTTCGGCCCCAAAAACACAAGAGGGCTCGAGGCGCGTCCTTTCTGCCGAGAGGCAAAGGTAGAGGGAAAAAGCTGCAGCATACAGCCAGTTCCCAAGAGCAAAAGTCCTCCCCTGCGTCCGGTAAGTCCACAGCATGATGCTGGGGCTTCACAGGCGGACCCGGGTACGGTGGGGGCCCGTCTCAGAAATTTCAGCACACAGTGGGCTCTCTCACAGGTGGATCCCTGGACCCTTCAAGTAGTATCTCAGGGGTACAGGCTGGAATTCGAGACATCCCCCCCCCCCCCCGCCGTTTTCTAAAATCTGCCTTACCAGCAACTCCCTCTGCCAGGGAGGCAGTGTTGGTGGCTATCCAAAAACAGTATTCACAGCAAGTGATTGTCAAGGTACCCCTCCTTCAGCAAGGAAAGGGTTACTATTCCACAATGTTTGTGGTACCGAAACCGGACGGTTCGGTGAGACCCATCTTAAATTTAAAAGCCTTGAACACTTATATCAAAAGGTTCAAGTTCAAGATGGAATCGCTCAGGGCGGTTGTTGCGAGCCTGGACGAGGGGGATTACATGGTCTCCCTGGACATCAAGGACGCGTACCTACATGTCCCCATTTACCCCCCTCACCAGGAGTACCTCAGATTTGTGGTACAGGACTGTCACTATCCGTTCCAGACGCTGCCGTTTGGGTTATCCACGGCACCGAGGGTCTTTACCAAGGTAATGGCCGAAATGATGATACTCCTTCGCAAGAAGGGAGTTTTAATTATCCCGTACTTGGACGATCTCCTGATAAAGGCGAGGTCCAAAGAACAGTTGGTAGTGGGGGTAGCACTTTCTCTGGAAGTGCTACAACAGCACGGCTGGATTCTCAATATTCCAAAGTCACAGCTGGTCCCGACGACACGTCTTCTGTTCCTGGGAATGTTTCTGGACACAGACCAGAAAAAAGTGTTTCTTCCAATGGAAAAAGCAGAGGAGTTGTCATCTCTAGTCAGAGACCTCCTAAAACCGGGACAGGTGTCGGTACATCAATGCACACGAGTCCTGGGAAAAATGGTAGCTTCGTACGAAGCAATTCCATTCGGAAGGTTCCACGCAAGGACTTTCCAGTGGGACCTGTTGGACAAATGGTCCGGGTCCCATCTCCAGATGCAACAGCGGATAACCCTGTCGGCAAGGACCAGGGTGTCGCTGCTGTGGTGGCTGCAGAGGGCTCATCTACTAGAGGGCCGCAGATTCGGAATACAGGACTGGGTCCTGGTGACCACGGATGCCAGCCTTCGGGGCAGGGGGGCAGTCACACAGGGAAGAAATTTCCAAGGACTGTGGTCAGATCAGGAGATTTCGCTTCACATAAATATTCTGGAGCTAAGGGCCATCTACAATGCCCTAAGCCAAGCAAGGCCCCTGCTTCAGAACCAGTCGGTACTGATCCAATCAGACAACATCACGGCGGTCGCCCATGTAAACAGACAGGGCGGCACAAGAAGCAGGAGGGCAATGGCAGAAGCCACAAGGATTCTCCGATGGGCGGAAAATCATGTGTTAGCACTGACATCAGTGTTCATTCCGGGAGTGGACAACTGGGAAGCAGACTTCCTCAGCAGGCACGACCTCCACCCGGGAGAATGGGGACTTCATCCAGAAGTCTTCCAAATGCTGGTAAACCGGTGGGAAAGACCACAGGTGGACATGATGGCGTCCCGCCTCAACAAAAAGCTAAAAAGATATTGCGCCAGGTCAAGGGACCCTCAGGCGATCGCTGTGGACGCTCTAGTAACACCGTGGGTGTACCAGTCGGTTTATGTGTTTCCTCCTCTGCCTCTCATTCCCAAGGTACTGAGAATAATACGAAGGCGAGGAGAGAAAACTATACTCGTGGTTCCGGATTGGCCAAGAAGAGCTTGGTACCCGGAACTTCAAGAGATGCTTTCAGAGGACCCTTGGCCTCTGCCGCTCAGACAGGACCCTCTGCAGCAGGGGCCCTGTCTGTTCCAAGACTTACCGCGGCTGCGTTTGACGGCATGGCGGTTGAACACCGGATCCTGAAGGAAAAGGGTATTCCGGAGGAAGTCATTCCTACCCTGATCAAAGCCAGGAAGGATGTCACTGCAAACCATTATCACCGCATTTGGCGAAAATATGTTGCTTGGTGTGAGGCCAGGAAGGCCCCAACAGAGGAATTTCAACTGGGTCGATTCCTGCATTTCCTGCAAACAGGGGTGACGTTGGGCCTCAAATTGGGGTCCATTAAGGTCCAGATTTCGGCCCTGTCGATTTTCTTCCAGAAAGAACTGGCTTCCCTGTCTGAAGTTCAGACTTTTGTCAAGGGAGTTCTGCATATTCAGCCTCCTTTTGTGCCCCCAGTGGCACCTTGGGATCTCAATGTGGTTTTGGAGTTCCTGAAATCACATTGGTTTGAACCACTTAAGACTGTGGATTTGAAATATCTCACGTGGAAAGTGGTCATGCTGTTGGCCCTGGCTTCGGCCAGGCGTGTGTCAGAATTGGCGGCTTTGTCCTATAAAAGCCCTTATCTGATTTTCCATATGGATAGGGCAGAATTGAGGACTCGTCCTCAGTTTCTCCCGAAGGTGGTATCAGCGTTTAACTTGAACCAGCCTATTGTGGTGCCTGCGGCTACTGGGAACTTGGAGGATTCCAAGTTACTGGACGTAGTCAGGGCCCTGAAAATTTATGTTTCCAGGACGGCTGGAGTCAGGAAAACTGACTCGCTGTTTATCCTGTATGCACCCAACAAACTGGGTGCTCCTGCTTCTAAGCAGACTATTGCGCGCTGGATTTGTAGCACTATTCAGCTGGCGCATTCTGCGGTAGGACTACCGCAGCCTAAATCTGTAAAAGCCCATTCCACAAGGAAGGTGGGCTCATCTTGGGCGGCTGCCCGAGGGGTCTCGGCTTTACAACTTTGCCGAGCTGCTACTTGGTCAGGGGCAAACACGTTTGCAAAATTCTACAAATTTGATACCCTGGCTGAGGAGGACCTGGAGTTCTCTCATTCGGTGTTGCAGAGTCGTACGCACTCTCCCGCCCGTTTGGGAGCTTTGGTATAATCCCCATGGTCCTTACGGAGTTCCCAGCATCCACTAGGACGTCAGAGAAAATAAGAATTTACTCACCGGTAATTCTATTTCTCGTAGTCCGTAGTGGATGCTGGGCGCCCATCCCAAGTGCGGATTGTCTGCAATACTTGTAAATAGTTATTGTTACACAAATCGGGTTATTATTGCGAGCCATCTGTTCAGAGGCTCCTTTTGTTATCATACTGTTAACCGGGGTTCCTATCACGAGTTATACGGTGTGATTGGTGTGGCTGGTATGAGTCTTACCCGGGATTCAAAATCCTTCCTTATTGTGTCAGCTCTTCCGGGCACAGTGTCCTAACTGAGGCTTGGAGGAGGGTCATAGGGGGAGGAGCCAGTGCACACCAGATAGTACTAATTCTTTCTTTAGATGTGCCCAGTCTCCTGCGGAGCAGTCTATTCCCCATGGTCCTTACGGAGTTCCCAGCATCCACTACGGACTACGAGAAATAGAATTACCGGTGAGTAAATTCTTATTATTGTGCTGGGAGGAGATATAGGGAGGGGCTATATATAGTGCTAGGAGGAGATATAGGGAGGGGCTATATATAGTGCTAGGAGGAGATATAGGGAGGGGCTATATATAGTGCTAGGAGTAGCTATAGGGAGGGGCTATATATAGTGCTAGGAGAAGTTATAGGGAGGGGCTATATATAGTACTAGGAGGAGATATAGGGAGGGGCTATATATTGTGCTAGGAGGAGATATAGGGAGGGGCTATATATTGTGCTAGGAGGAGTTACTGAGTGGGGCTATATATAGTGCTAGGAGGAGATATAGGGAGGGGCTATATATAGTGCTAGGAGGAGATATAGGGATGGGCTATATATTGTGCTAGGAGGAGATATAGGGAGGGGCTATATATTGTGCTAGGAGGAGTTATTGGGTGGGGCTATATATAGTGCTAGGAGGAGATATAGGGAGGGGCTATATATAGTGCTAGGAGGAGATATAGGGAGGGGCTATATATAGTGCTAGGAGGAGATATAGGGAGGGGCTATATATAGTGCTAGGAGTAGCTATAGGGAGGGGCTATATATAGTGCTAGGAGAAGTTATAGGGAGGGGCTATATATAGTGCTAGGAGGAGATATAGGGAGGGGCTATATATTGTGCTAGGAGGAGATATAAGGAGGGGCTATATATTGTGCTTGGAGGAGATATAGGGAGGGGCTATATATAGTGCTAGGAGGAGATATAGGGAGGGGCTATATATTGTGCTAGGAGGAGATATAGGGAGGGGCTATATATAGTGCTAGGAGGAGATATAGGGAGGGGCTATATATAGTGCTAGGAGGAGATATAGGGAGGGGCTATATATAGTGCTAGGAGGAGATATAGGGAGGGGCTATATATAGTGTTAGGAGGAGATATAGGTAGGGGCTATATATAGTGCTAGGAGGAGATATAGGGAGGGGCTACATATAGTGCTAGGAGGAGATATAGGGAGGGGCTATATATAGTGCTAGGAGGAGATATAGGGAGGGGCTATATATAGTGCTAGGATGAGTTATAGGGAGGGGCTATTTATTGTGCTAGGAGGAGATATAGGGAGGGGCTATATATAGTGCTAGGAGGAGATATAGGGAGGGGCTATATATAGTGCTAGGAGGAGCTATAGGGAGGGGCTATATATAGTGCTAGGAGAAGTTATAGGGAGGGGCTATATATAGTGCTAGGAGGAGATATAGGGAGGGGCTATATATAGTGCTCGGAGGAGTTATAGGGAGGGGCTATATATAGTGCTAGGAGGAGATATAGGGAGGGGCTATATATTGTTCTAGGAGGAGTTATAGGGAGGAGCTATATATAGTGCTAGGAGGAGATATAGGGAGGGGCTATATATTGTGCTAGAAGGAGATATAAGGAGGGGCTATATATTGTGCTAGGAGGAGTTATAGGGAGGGGCTATATATTGTGCTAGGAGGAGTAATAGGGAGGGCAGTAGCGGATCTTGCCACGGGCAAGCAGGACTTTTGCCTGGGGCGCCGCCTTCCGGAGGGCGCCGTACCATGGCAAGATCTGCTGCTGCTGTGCCCCCCGCTGCCGCTGCCCGCTGTGAAGGGAAACTAGACGCTACGCGTCTAGTTTCCT